>NW_006399831.1:13982881-13984408 GCF_000299155.1 Elephantulus edwardii
GTCATTCCTAGTTCACATATATTCCATGTGAAACATATGCCTCAATATTAAGTGATCAGCAATAAGTTCTCTTGAGAACTTTTTACTTAATTATTAAACTTATGAATGAATCCTATACTTTTTTATCTCTTTTTAATTTCTTCGTTTGCTCTGGATTCTGTGAAATTTTTCTAATTCCATGTTTCAATCTTACCAACAAGATTTTCCCCCTTAACTCTATGTTAAATATAAAATATAGTTCTTAAATGTCTAACTTTGTTTTGGCTTTTAAAAATTCTTTTCATTAATCTTTTGTTACAGCTAGACTTTGGTTTGTTTACTTTGGACACATGATCAGAAAAGGCCATTTACTAGAAAAAGACATTATGTTTGGTGAAGTAGAGTGTCAGAGAAAAAGAGTGCAGCCATCAAAGAGATGGATTAACACAATAACCACAGCAGCAGAATCAAACACAGCAATGATTATGAGGGTGGCATGTGACCAAGTAGCAGCCTTTCATTCTGTTCTCCATACAAATGCCATAAATCAGAGCCGCCTCCACAGCAACCACAGTGTTTGTTTCATAGCAACATTATCTTATCTCCTTGAGGATACGAATGATTACACATTTTCTTCTCTCTGCATAGTCTCTGCTCTTTCTACATTACTTTAATTATATTATCCTTGCTCTCTATCTTTTGTTAGTAAAGGATCTGTTAACTCTCCAGGAAAGCTCTGGTGGTCTAATGGGTAAGGAGTTCTGCTGCCAACCTAAAGGGAGGCAAGTGGTTTGAATCCATCAGCTGCTGTATTGGAAAAAGGTGTGCAATCTCTTCCTGTGAGATTTACAGCCTTTGAAAACCTGCTGGATGGTGGGCTCTGAGTCAGCTCCAATTCAATGGCATAACAATAACATTAGTGATCTAATGTAGCCTCTCACTGTTTCACATATTTAAGATTTTGACAAATTACAAGCGTGAGTGTAGAGACTGGAGACTTCCCTATAGGGTTATCTGTACAAGCAGTGCTGGCCAACATAACTTTGTATGATGACAGGGGTGCTTTATGTCCATATTGTCCAATACCATAGCCACTAGCCACACTGCTAGTGATGGCTGGAATTGTGACTAGTATTGCCAAGGGGATGATTTCCAAAAGAGGTCCAGTGGCCTCCTCAAATAAGAACTAGAAAGTTCTGACTCAGATATACAAGAAAGACACCAGTACCCGATGAGCGCAAGCGAAAGAAAGAGAGGTTTATTAGACATTCATAACAGACTATGAACGGGTTAGGATAGACTGACCCATCTTTATCTTACAAAAGAGTTTATACATCTTTTGCCAATGAAGTGTGGGGTATACACAGCTGATGGTGCATTCCTTCTAATAGATGTATGATAATTCTCAACCATCTTGCTTGTCTTTTCCTTGAGTCTGTTGTTTTGCCACATTCTTGAGAGTCTGTCTTTATTGTTATATTGCCACAGTCTTTGTCAAAACTAGTTCTGATTGATCTCCTTTGTCAGTGTTTCCTTTGCCATTCCCTG
>NW_006399831.1:13985638-14007235 GCF_000299155.1 Elephantulus edwardii
AGAACAAACTGGGGAGGAGGGTGGAGAGAATGGTGCGGCAATGAAGGAGTGAAAGCCCAGAATCCCTGTGAATGTTCATTGAAACTAATAAAATTTAATAATAATAAAAAAAACAACAAAAAAAATTTTAGAGCAAACATCCACATGTGCCTATTGTTTATGTACTGTACTGGACAGTGCAAATCTAGGCTACCTCTAAACTTTTCTTATGTTCCATTTGGTTGTGCTTTTTTAGCATGAAAACTATTAATTCTTTTCTGTAGGTTTGAAGTCTGATAGTATTTGAGAGCTAGGGGAAAAATAATTAGAAAACAAGGACTAATTTCAACAACTATGAGATCAGAAGAATAGCAAAATTTAACAGAACAGCAAATAACAAATGCTGGCAAGGTTGTGGAGAAACTGGAAACTTTATTCACTGTTGGTGGGAGTATGAGAATGGTGCAGGATTAGGCAAGGTATGATCTGTTGTTAATAGTGTCATTTTGAGTTGTAGTCAACTCAATGGCACTTAACAACTATATCTGTATATCTATCTATCTATCTATCTATCTATCTATCTATCTATCATCTATATATCTATAATCTATATCTCTATCTATATCTCTATCTATCTATATATCTATATCTCTAGGTATCTATATCTCTCTCTCTATCACCTATGTCTATCTATCTCTATCTCTATCTATCAAATAACTGTAAAGCTGGATGAATCTGTGGTCAATGAATAAGGCAGGTTAGTGTCAATGTATAAGGCAGTAAGGTACCAGTGTAGGATGTAAGGTACAAGGAACAAAGATCTCAGGTAAGCACAGTCTGTATCAATGGATAGAAATTTTAAAGTGCTTAAAGTCTCAAGGAGAATCTTATGAATTCTGTTTCCAAGTGCAATCAGGGTGACTCTTCGAGGCAAGGATGGTAAAACTTGGTCCCATATACTTTGAGCATGTTGTGAGGATAGACCAAACCTTGGGAAAAGACATCATGCTGAGAAAGTCAGAGTGTCAGTAATAGAGAGAAATAACCTTAACAGAATGGATTGACATAGTAACTATAACAATAAACATCAGCAAATCAGTTTTTGAGGTATGCTGAGGCTAAGACAAGGCTCTAATCTGTTGTTCATTGGGTCTCTATAAAATGTAGTTCGCTCAAAGGCATCTAACAACAACAAAAGATATGCTCAGATCTGGTGAAAATGACCTTATTTGGAAATAAGGGTGTGTGTGTGTGTGTGTGGTAGTTCGCTCAAAGGCATCTAACAACAACAAAAGATATGCTCAGATCTGGTGAAAATGACCTTATTTGGAAATAAGGGTGTGTGTGTGTGTGTGTGTGTGTGTGTGTGTGTGTGTGCGTGTGTGTGTGTGTGTATACAATTAATTAGATTGCATGTTATCATATTGAAGTATGACACAAGATTCAAATTTATGAGCTGTTCCGAGGAAGAAAGATGGACAATCTTTTCCCATGTGATTTACTATCTTTGAAAACATGCTGGGATCATGGGGGGTGGGGCTCAGCAGTGGGTCAGTTCCAACTTGATGGCAATCAACAGCAATATATTGAAGTAGGCTAGATTATAACCCAATCTAACTGGTATCCTTAAACAAAGCAAATAGACAGACAGCAGTCAGCTGTGTAAAATGGAAGCAGAGATTGAAGTTACATTACTCCAAAGGAACATTCGAGGCTACCAGAAGATGGATGGGAGAAGCTAAAGTTCCAACCTTATTTATTTTTTTTTAGCAAATTCCTTTTTTTATTATTATTATTAAATTTTACTAGTTTTAATGAACATTTACAGGGATTTTGGGTTTTCATTCCTTCATTGCTGCACCATTCTCTCTACCCTCCTCCCCAGTTTGTTCTTCTTCCCCCGCCATCCTTAGCATTGGGATTATATCGTTTCTCCATACCCATTCAATCTATATGCTGAACAAATCACTTGAGAAGCTAGACTCTATGAAGATGATCAGGCCATCTGGAGCAGCGAAAGACTTACCAACAGCCTGCTTTGCTATGTAGATGATACAATTTTGTTTTCTATAAGTGAGGAGGACTTGAAACACTTGCTGTAGAAGAACAAAGACTATAGCCTTCAATATTGATTACCTCTCAACCTCAAGAAGACAAACATGCTCAGGACTGGCCAGATAGTCAACATCATGATAGATGGAGAAAAGATTGAAGTTGTCAATGATTTTGATGGGATGATATGAATAAATTCAGAATTCTCCAAATATATATCAGTTATAAAACTGATACCAGTTTTCTCCAGCCTGCAAAATTAGTTACTTTGTCTTAGACTTCTTCCTCCCTCCTTCCTTATTCATATAAAGTACTTTAAATTGTCTGTTTATCGGGAGAGGAAATGCATCTTTCCTAGATTAGCATTCAAAGAGGTCTTTGAATCTTTTTCCCAGTCATAAGTAAATTGTATCTTAATCTGCCTGTTTACCAGGAAGGGAAATGTGCCTTTCCTGAGTTAACATTAATTTTTTCAAAACCTGTTTATCTCAGTTATATGTTAACTATTTTATAGGCCTCCTGTTTACTAATACTTATAGATGAACTGTTCTTTTCAAATGTAAAAATTCTGTAACTTGCTCACAAAAAGTTATTGTTAAGTAAATTAGTATCTGACTTTAGTATAAAAACCTAATGACCACTCCCAGATGGGGGGTCATTTGTTGAGGGGAATCTCTCGGTCCTTCCATATCTGTAATAAAGTGCTTGTGGATATTGCAATCTGTCTGTCTTATTTGCAATTGACTACAGAAAGAACCTGCGTTTAGTAAAAATTTCATCTTACTTGGATTCAAAATCAGTGCCCTTGGTACCAGTAGTCAAAAAATCAAAAGGCTTATTGTGTTGGGAAAAATCTGCTGTCAGGGACTTCTCCGAAATACTTAGGAACAGTAACAGTTGTGTAAAAAACTAAAGCACAACATCTGGTCTTTTCCATCACTTCTTAGTGTGTTGACCTTCAGTTTTGTTAAATCTACTATTTGACTTCTTAATACATTTTAGTAGTTGCCAAGTCACCCTAGTGTTTGTTTTTCTGTTCAGTGATTGAAGTTATTCCTCCACCCCTCATTGTCCTCCCTTTTCACTAACCTCCTACACCTCCTAGAATTTGCACTACACCATTAAGTAGCTAATTATATGGTGTCATTTTGTTGCTGCTTGCTTCAGGCAGTCCTATTCCTCCCTCCCTCCATCCAACTGGCTTGTGATTACCAGGATACTACAGTCATGCCTTACATATCTCTGGAACCCTACTGGGCTGCGCCTGCAGAGGCTCTCAGGTTAAATTTTCCTTATAGCAGAAGGGAAAAACTAGACTCCACCCTAAGTGCTTTGTATCTTTGATCTCATCCTTGTACTGATCCTGCAAGTCAACTAAGGTTTTGCTGAATTTGAGACTCAGAGAAGGTAAGTAATTTACATATAGATAGTAAGCATCAGTCAGGATTTTAAATATTTCTACCACCTGTAGATCCACGCACTTCCTTGTTAGAGCTCGTATATTATTCACATAAACATTAAAACAGCGTTGCTAGTTTTCATCTAGCAAGTAACTCAACGGCACATAAAAACGACAACAACAACATTCTTGACAGAATTATCAAGAAAGGACTTGATGAAGTCCGTCTGATGACTTTCAGTGTATGAGCATAACATGTAAAAGTACTTCTCAGGACCTCATTTAGTTGCTAGGGCTGACATAACCAAATACCACATGCCGAGTGGCTTAAAAAAACAGAAGTTTATTGTCTCCCTGTTCTGTAGGCTGGGGATATGAGATCATGGTGTTGGTTTGTCGTTTTCTTTTGGGGCTTTGAAGGAGACTCTGTTCCATGTTCTCTCTGCACTTCTAGATCCTCTAGCTGTGCCTCAGTTCATAAATGGCTGTTCATATGGACATTGTCTCTCTATATTGTTACCTTTTATATATAAGGACATCAGTCACATAGATTAGGGCTTGCTTTACTTCAGTATGACCTTATACTAAGCTGGTTGACAGCCATCTGCTAAGACCCTATTCCCAAACAGGTCATTCACAGATACTAGGGTTTAGAATCTTACTATATTTTTGTTATTTTTATTGTTGTGTGCTATCGAGTTGGAACTGATGCATAGCTGACCCTCCAGCGGGTTTCCAGAGACAAAGTCACTGGAGCCTGCTGAAAGCTCTGGAGTGCTGAGATGTCACCAATTAACATCTTGAAGTTATGTATGCCCCTCTCCTGAGACCAAGCACAATAGAACCATGGTAGTGGCCTAAGGCCTACATATACCTTGTCTCTTCATTTCCTTTTTTGAATTTCATCACTAGTACATTTATAAAACATCTATCTTTGATGTAATAATAGAAAAGCTTTCCGAGTTTTCAGGTGACAAATGAATGTCAGAAATACTTTGTCTTAGAAGGATATGAATTCTAGTGTCTATACAGATTCTGTGGAACGCTGGTGACATAGTCCCTTGCAAATTGTGCTACTGACTCAAAGGCAATTCAAATCCTTTGGCAATTCAGATCCAAAGAGTCCTCCTAGGGAGAAAAATGGGCAATCTCCTCCCACTTGATTTGCTGCTGTTATGTGGTTTCGTGTCTGAACTGACTCATAGCTGACCCTTCAGTCATTTTTTAAAGGCTGTAAATGACATAGAAGATTGCCCATCCTTCTCCTGCCGAGCAGCTGGTGGATTCTAACCTCCTGCTTTGGGGCTGGCTTTGCAAATCCTTACCCTAGGCCACCAAAGCCACAGAAAAGCCACTGGTTGGCCAGGTATGAATTGGTTCTGACTCCACGGCAACGACTTTGACTTTTTAAAAAGTATAAATTCCAGGGGCTCCCAGAGACTCAGAACATTCTATTATTTTTTAAAAAGCCCACCAAATGGAGTGATTTCTGGTGATGTAATGATGTTATTTTAGCAAAGTTCTGGAATGGGTATGAGGTAGGGTTTCTCTGGAGTCAGATGAACTCATAATTAGTTCTCACCCAGGCTGCTTAAGCAATTACGGTGAAACCAAATCACATTACTTTTTTTCTCTTGCTTGTGATAAAAGCTTCAACCCGCTTCTTTTGCCCCACAGGGCACTTGACTGGCCATTATTCTAACACCACAGTCACTGTTCTTCACTTTTGTTTCCAGGCTACAACTGTTACTGTGTAAAATAAGAAGTGTGGGGGAAATAATGCACACCTCTCTGTCTCTCTACTTCAGAGGCACCTAGCAACCCTGTCTCTAGGCAAGCAGCGTGGATCTTACTGGCGGTTCACTGCCCACTCATGGCAGAGGCGGCATGCTCTCTGCAAATAGCCTACATCTTTGCCAGTGCCAGCTTGACGGTGGGGTGGTGGTGTCATTTGGTGCCCTTGAGGATGTTTGGTTCTTGTTCTGGGAAGAGTAAGGCAAAACAATGACTATCTCTCCAAAGATGTTTATGGAGTTAGAAATTAGGTCAGGCAGTTCTCTGCTTGTGTTATATAGTCTAAAAATCAAAAGCAATGGTTTTCAGCCTTGATTTTTTTTTCAGATTTCACCAAATCTATAAATCTTCCATAATATTCTGAAACATAGGAAGTATAAATGATAAGTGGTGAAGAGATTGAGATTGTATTAGTTTGCTTGGCTCCACAATCAACACTCTTGGTACCAGCAGCCAGGAAATTAAAAGACAAATTATAGTGGGAAAGTCTGCTGTCAGAAATCTCTTAAAAGTATTGAAGAGCACTGATGTCAGTCTGGAGACTAAGGTGCACCTGATCCAGACCATATCTTTGCAATTTCTTGCTATGAGTCAGAGAGCTGGTCAATGACTAGGGAAGATAGAGGGAGAATTGATGCTTTTGAGCTGTGGTGCTGAAGAGTATTGAATATACCATGGACTGCTAGGAGAACAAACAGATTCATCCTAGAGAGGGTGAGACCAGGCTGCTCCTTGGAGGTAAGGATTCTAAAGCTTCGCCTGACATACTTCGGACATGTTGCAAGAAATGACTGACCAGTCATTGGAATAGAGCATCACACTTGGGAGGATGGAGGAGATGATTGACTCAGTGACTGTTGCAATGTTGGTAGGTGTGTCAGAGACAATAAGATTGGCACAGGATAGAGCAGGGTTTAGGGCGGTTGTACACAGGATCTCTATGAGTCGCAAACAAATCGACAGCACATAGCAATAACAACAACAACAACAACAACAAGAAGTTGCATTTATACAGGTAGCAGTCCTCCTGGATATTTTGTCCATTCTCCAATCCATCTAACAATTTTACCAGCCATTTAATGCTTACAGTCCCTGTGGTTACGACTGTAATTATTCTCTGCCTTCAAAATGTCAATCAGGTTGAAGAAAACTAACCATCCACGTTGACTTTCCATATCAGGCCATTTTTTTGCAGAAAGAATGATACATGGATGTTGACATTCATAATATGATTTCTGTGTGTCCAAAACTAAAACCACACCAAATCATTATGGATTTTCAATGACTGTAATTTTCCAGTAGCAATTCATTGGTTTTTCTTCCAAAGTACCTCTGGGTAGACTTGAACTACAGAGCAGAGCTAGAAGCACTTCTGTTTCACTCAGGGATTCCTGTACATCAAACAACTACCACCACTCACTACTTTCTAGTCAGTTCCAACTCAGGACAACCCTCCATTGTCTTTCTGAGGCTGTAAATAATTGGGGGCGGGGGGGGGGGTGAAGTGTCCTGTTTTCTCCCAAGGTATAGCTGGTGAATTAAAACTGCTTGCCTTTCCGTTAGCAGCCTGATAGGTAAGCATGCCGCTGCCAGAGCTCCTTTGTCTGTATGTCAGCGCATATAGAGTTCTTTGTTTCTTAGTATTTGTATTTTAAACTCCCAAAATTACTTCTCTTTGAGAAGGAAACAAAACTTTTTCTTGCTGGCAACTGTTCAGAGACTTGAAGGACTTAGGTTCTTAGGAATATAAATCTTGATTCAGAAAACTCTACATACTGCTGGGTAGAGGGTTGACCCTAGGATAGCAAAGAAGGAAAAGGTTTTACCTTTAATAGTTATTCACTCACTTATTCACCAAATAATTATCAAATTTTTACTGTGTGCTAGGCACTCTTTGAGGAATGAGAGAAATAAATACGGGTGAGAAATCTTCTTGACAAGCTCATACTCTTGAGAGTAGTGAAAACAACAATTAGGAGTAGCATCTTATTTTCTTTAATACAAGAACATTTTAAGTGTTTTGGGAGCTCCAGGGAGATGTGGGGAAAGGAGGAAGCCTTAATAGCATTCACTTTTTAATAATTATTGCACTTAACAAAGGAACGCTGATATTGCAGTGGTTAAAGTTCTTGATACCAGCCAAAAGGTCCATGGTTCTAATCCACCAGCAGATAAGACAGTGTCCTCCATTAAAAATCTATAATTTTGGAAACTCTATGGAGTAGCTCTACCTCTAATACTATAACTCTCCATGTTCCTCTGTTGTTTATAGGGTTTTCAGAGGCCTGCTATTTCAGAAGTAGATGACCAATCCCTCTTCCTAGTCTGTCTTGTTCTGGGAGATCTACTAAAACTTGTCCATCCTGGGTGCCCCCTCTAGCATTTGACAAATGACATTTGAATGTGAATCCTAGAATGCTTAATTGTGCTCACCTGAAGCCTATACCTAGACCAGGAAACTTCTGTGCGAACAAAACAAAACATCATTAAAAATTAAGAAAGGCATGCTTCAGGGTTTCATCCTTTCTTCATATTTATTCAATCTGTATGCTGAGCAAATTATTTGAGAAACTGGACTCTATGAAGAAGAATGTGGCATCAGGATTGGTGAAAGAGTCATTAATAACCTTCAGTATAAGATGACACAACCTTGCTTATTGAAAGTGAAGAGGACTTGAAGCACTTGTTGCAGAAAAATCAAAGACTGCAAACTTTTAATATGGATGGCATCTCAGTGTCAAGAAAGAAAAAAAAAATTCCACCATTGGACCGATAGGCAACATCATGATAGATGGAGAAAAGATTTATAGCAATTTCATCTTACTTGAATCCACGATCAATACACTTGGTCCCAGTAGTCAGGCAATCAGGAGACAGACATGTTGCATTGGGAAAGTCTGCAGTCAGGGCCTCTTGAAACAATAATGAGAAACAATAATATTAGTTTGAGGACCAAAGTGTACCATGATCTTGTCAAATAATTTCAATCACATCTGAGAGCTCGACAATGAATAAGGAAGAAAACTCGGTGCCTTTTAGTTGTTGTGTTGGAGGAGAATACAGAATATCCCATGGACTTTTCCAAAAGAACAAACAGAAAGGTCCTGGAGAAGTTGAAGCCCAGGTACTCTCTGAAGGCAAGAATGGAGAAGTTTCACCTAGCAATACTTTGGCTTTGTTGCTATGAGAGGCTATTCCTTGAAGAAGAACATCATTCTTGGGAAAGTGGAGGGATGGAAAAAGAAAGGAAGACCCTCACCAGATGAATTGACATAGTGACAACAGCAACAGGTTCAGATGTGTCTGATTGTGAGAACGGCACAGCATAGGATAGGGTTCAGATGTGTTGTTCAGAAGGTTGCTATGAGTCATACTCAACTTGATAGCACCCAATGACAACATGAAGTGGCTCTACTCCATCCTTCAGAGCCACTATGAATTGAAACTGACTTGACAACAGCACATTTGGTGTTTCATAACTGGCTCATAATATTCCTGATAATCTAACCCTTGACTTTGGTGAGCGTGAGTGTGCTCCAGCACTCCGTGGGGTGAAGGTGGAACTGGCAAGTATACCTACATCTTGTAGGCGATTCTAAGGAGTTTGAACTCTCTCTTTGTAGCAGGATAATTTAAACTACTTATAGTTTTGTTATTCTTGTTTTATATATTTTAACCTTCTCCAACCAAAGAACATGTCTTTATCACTAAGCCTGTTCTGTTAAATAAGTAGCCACAGGCCACTTGAAGCTGTTGAATACCTGAAGTATGACATGTCTAAGTTGAGTTGTAGTAAAAATACATCTCAATTATAATTATATACACTCCACATTTTAAAGACTATGCAAAAAAAGGGGCATGCATAATCTGTAAGAAGGTGTACAGCTAACCTAAAGGCTGCACTGTCTATAGAAGGTCAAACCCATCAGCACCAGCAGCTTCATTGGAGAAAGGTGGACAATCTCTTTCCAATCAATTTATAGCCTCAGAAATCAAATAGAGGGTCAGCTATGAGTTGGTTCTGATCCAATAGCAATGAGTTTGAGGAGTTTATTTGGTTAAAAAAAATGTATAAAATATCTTAATATTCGACTCAACGACATATAGCAACAACAACAACAATATGTTGAAATGCCAATGCTTTATTTAAATATAGTATAAATTAAATACTCTTGTTGTTATGAAGTGCCAAGGAGTCATAGATGACTCATAGTGACCCTATGAATGAAAGACCTGAATACTTGTGTAAATTTCATCGTTTCTCCAAGTTCATAGGGTTTCCGGAGGCAAACTATTTTGGAAGTGGATGCCACTCCTGCTTCCAAGCTTGTTTAAATCGGGGAGCTCCACAAAACACTGTCTACCATCGGTAACCATTATTGCATTTGACACATCACTGTCACACTGTTTAGCATCACAGCAACCACAAGTTACCACCATACAGCAAATTGACATAAACAAAAATTAATTCCACTTGTTTATTTAATTTTTTTTTAATTAGCCATTCCCAAACCCATTGGCATTGAATTTGTTCTGACTCATCTATTGATTTCCAAAGCTGTAAATCTTTAAGATAAGGGACTGCTCACCTTTCCCCCCTAGAGTGGCTTGATGGATTTGAACTGCCAGCCTGTTTGTTAGCAGCCTGATACTTTACAACTAGGCAGCTATGATTCCTTTTAAAAGAGCCACTAAAAAACGATAATGAGATACCTTTCCCCACCAACATTAAATAGCCAAGTTCAATAGGGCAGCAAACAACAAATGTTGGTGAGGTTATGGAGAGATCAGAACTCTTATTCACTACTGGTGGCAATGAAAAGTGGTACAACCACTATGGAAGGCAGTCTGGTTCTTTCTCAAAAAGTTGGAAATAGAAATTCCATTTGATCCAGCAATTCCACTACTGGGAACATACACTAAAGAAACCAGAGCCACAACGCAATCAGATATATGCACACCCATGTTTAATGCTGCATTATTCATAATAACAAAGAAATGGAAGCTATCCAAGTGCACACTAACAAACAGATGAATAGAAAACTAAGGTAGATTCACAGAATAAAATCTTATGTAGCACTGAAAAACAATGAACTTGTAAAACACAACACAACATGGGTGATCCTGGAGGACATAATACTGAATGAAATATCTCGATCACAAAAGGACAAATATTGTATAACACTGATGTTAATAAAATAAGACTGACATGAGTAATTGGGAGGAGACTAGGAAAAGAGAGGCTAGATAATGAACACTGCATTGAAACAGATGAAGGAAAGAACTGTTTAAAAGGAATATATGATTAGGTATTGTAAAGTGGACTGGGACAAGGAGGGGGGAGCGTGAGGGAAGAAAATGTGCAACGATGAACAATAATTTTAAAAGCCACCAAAAATGAAAAAAACCCTAAAACTCATTGTCAGGGAGTCAGAAACAAGTCATAGCTGACTTTCCAGCAGGTTTTCAACACTGGAAATTGCACAGGTGGAGATTGCCTTACTTTCTCCTGCAGCACAACTGATGGATTAGAAATGGTTCCTTTTGGATTGGCAGCACAGCTCCCTGTCTGCAAGCTCAATTACACACCTGTCATTATGTGTCTATTGGACAGCACTGTACAACATCAGGAGGCCTGTGAGTACAGGCACGGATCACATTGTTAAGCTCTGTGTTCTGAATCCCTAGCACAGTATGTGACCCTTCGTAGATGTTCAATGAGTATGTGTTGAATGAATGAAAGAATAATTAAATAAACTCCAAATGCACAAACAAATACATTACAAACTAATCTAGGAGTTAGCATGACTCAGTACCTAATGGTGGTTTAGGAAACAAGAGCATTTCTGAATTGCCCTGAAGATAATATTATGACCAGTAAGACTTCACTTATATAAAGATCAATGCATACATAAGTGAAGATCCAGTGATTATGGAGTAGTGCTGAGTAAGAATTTGAGCCTTCTTAGACCAGGCTGCTCCTTAGAGGCAAGGATTTTGAGACTCTATCTTGCATACTTTGGGCATGTTGTCAGGAGGTGCCAGTCCTTAGAGAAGGACATCATGCTTGGAAGGGTGGAAGGACAGCCAGGAGAGGAAGTAACTGTTGTAGTGAGGGTAGGCATGATGAAGACAGTAATATTAGCTCAGTATAGAGCAGGGTTTTGGACTATTATTCATTGGGTCTCTAGGAGTTGCAGACAACAATAACATAACATAACATAACAACATAACATAACATAACATAACAACATAACATGACACTAACTACAACAAAGTCAATGTCATGTACAATGAAAATCATCAGGTCCTTTGAATGATTAAGATTTTATCAGAATCTTTGGATGATTATACTTTATTTAAGTTGGTTATCAACCATATTTCCAACCCACCACCTTATTCCCAGGCAGCTGTTATAACATCGTATCTCGGATCATATTCCTCCAATTGCACCAGGATTTTTTGGTAATCAGACATAAAGCAATCATATAGCCTGACTATACTTGGTAATATTCCACTTGGGCGGCTTGACAAAATGGGCAACACCTTTATGAAAGTCTCTTTCCAAGATAAAGATGGTGTGTTCTGAAGTGACAAAGATTTTAAATCAGATCAGATGACAGAGTCACCCCCTAGTGTGGACACTGCCCATTCATATGAACTCTGGCATATATTTACACATCCTTTTTCCACATCTAACAATCACTTAGCTTATTTCATCAACTAAAAATATTTTTAATATTCTATATAAGGAGACACATTGCACTGGGAAAATCTGCAGTTAGGGACCTCTCCAAATTATTGAGGAGTAATAATGTCAGTTTGAGGACTAAGGTGCATCTGATTCAGGTCATGGTCTTTCTGATTACTTGTTATGCATCTGAGAACTGTACAATTAATAAGGATGACAAGAAAAGAATTTACACCTTTGAGCTAGAGCGTTGAAGAAGAGCACTGAACATCCCATGGATGGCCAAGAGAACAGATGGCTATGTCTTGAAGATGGTACAGCCAGAGTGCTCTTTGGAGGAAAAACTAATGAGACTCTGCCTCTCATACTTTGGGCATATTTCTAGGAGGTGCTTTTCCTTGGTGAGGGACATGATGCTGGGAATGGTGGAAGATCGGTGAAGGAGAAGAAGATCCTCAACCAGGTGGATTGACACAGGGACTGCTGCAATAGGCTCTTATGTATCAGGCAGTGTGATGATGGCACAGGACGGAACAGGTTTCAGATCTTTTGTTCATAAGGTTGCTATGAGTTGTACTCAATTCAATGACAGCTAACAACAGCAACAACAAGGGAAGCTCTGGTAATTTGGTAGTAAGAAGTTGCACTGTAATCCCAATGGCATGTGGTTCAAACCCACCAGATGCTCTGAGGGAAAAGGGTGGACAATCTCCTCCCATGTGATTTACTACCTACAAAAACTTGCTGGAGCATCTGCTAGGACTCAGTTCAGACTCCAGAGCACACAGCAACAATAGTTGATCTTGAGACAAAATACTTTTGAATGCCACCTTCTTAATTCTAATGGTGTTTATTCTATTAAGCCACATCTTATGCTAATTTGTCCCTAGGATGTAGATTAGTATTAATTTGTGCACACAGAAATTCCTATTACCTATATAGTGCAGAATTGTAAGAAAATTATAACAAAATAAATCTGAAACAAACATCAAAAAAAAAGAGATTCTAAGAAACATTCAAGATAAAAAGGAAATAGTTACACTTGCTTCACATTTTATTCATAATTGTGACCACCTCTGCTGGTCTAGTGGGTAATGGTCATGCTGGCAAACCAAAGGCAGACAATTAGCTTCCTCCAGCTGCTCCATAAGAGAAAGACGGACAATCTCCTCATAGGATTTACTGCCTCTGAAACCTCACTGGAGGGTCAGGCAGGAGTCAATTCCAATTTCACAGCAATGAGAGAGAGATCGACCATCTATTAAGGCAAAAATTTAATTGTACATATAACTAATTATCATACTGGAAGGAATAAGTGCACTGAGACCTGAAACATTTAAACAAAATGATTCCACAAATTTCTCATCTTGAGCATTATGTCTGCTTTCTGAAATTTTCATTTTAAAAAAGACCACCTTTACTTAGGGTTCTATTTTCTTTTGGAACAGAAAGAACCATGAGTACTCTGGCTAGATGAGAAATAGAAAAATATTTCAGAGAGGTTGTCATAGGAACTGTACCAGGAGAACAGCTATGTACAGGTGAGCAGAATGTACCAGCCAAAGAAGAGAAGGCTCTGGTCCTGAAGCTGCTCTTTATGTCAGTTTGGGGGAATAAAATCCTCAAAGAAATTGTTCTGTTATAACATGTTGGGGGAATTCTAGAATCTGTGTTAAAAATATATATCCTATATTATGGTATAGTTTTTTGTGGAGATTAAGAAAAAAATAAGCTCTCTCTCTCTGTATATATACACACACATTATATATATGTATACACACATTATATATATACACACACATTATATATACATTATATATATACACATTATATATAATATAATATATTATTATATACATATTATATAATATATATATTATATTATATATATCCCCAAACCTCACTACTGTTGAGTTCTAAAGAGTACACCTAGTGAGTGTGAGGGCAGTGGCATCTGACCTTCACCACCAACTCCACAAGGGGGGAACAGATCTAATCAACAACATTTGCAGTACAAAACCAATTTCCATGAGGCTAGGCATGACCCCATCCCTTTGCTTCCGTATGTATTTCTGTCCATTCCAACACCAACAGTCCTTTCCAGGGCTCTCACTGCTTTACTAATTGGGTTCACTAATCCCTTGCAATGACCACACAGAATTTTAAAACCCTATGCACGATTATCAATTATGGGATTACTAGCTCTGCAAGAGAAGGATGGACAATTTCCTCTGGTGTGATTAACTACTTGTGAAAACCCCTGAGAGGGTCAGCTGTATCTCAAAAGAGATTGACTCAAGACACCCACTATACTAATACTGCCTCACTAACATGACAAAGAGGATTATAACCACAGGTATGTTGTTATTATGGACTGCAAAGTCAGAACCAATCCATAGCTGACCCGTAGCAGGTTTTCAGAGGCAGTAAATTGCACAAGAGGAGTTCATCCGTACTTCTCTCTAAGGCAGTTTGTGGATTTGAACCATATGCCTTTGGAATTGCAGTACACCTTCTTATTCCTAGGCTTCTAGAGCCCCCAAATGCAGGTATAGAGAATAAGATTTACAATATACATTTTTTAGGGACACAAAATTAAGGTCATAATTTTTTTTTTTTGCATTATCTCCACCATTGACATTTTTTGATCCTGTCTATTTTGAGATGGTTAAGCACCAAGTAAAGAATTAAAATTTACTATCTAAAAAGACAAAGGCCTACTTTGGATTTGACTTTGGGAAGACTATGTCCCAGAAGAATTAATTAAGGTACTTGCTTTCTTTTGTGTCCTTGTGTCTGCCTCCCAACTCTCACATCCTCTCCCATTGAATATTGTTTTCTTTGGAGCAAGCATAAAGCTTTGTTCAGTTCTGGTTGCAAGCCCTTACAGAACAGTATGTCATTAATTTTTATATGTCTGTTTACCACCCCCACCCTCACCCATCCCTCAATTAAATTCTGAATTCATCAACACAGATTGTGGCTATAAATTATGTACTTTTGTACTTCTAGAATTCACCATAATTCTTAGTTCAAAGATAATACTAGTTCATATTTGAACTTCTTGTATACACATACACACATATGTATTCATAGATACATGTTATAAATACAGGGAGCTCTGGTATAACTAATAAGCAATACATACACACTCCGGTGGCCTAGTGGTTAAGAAGCTGTGCTGCAGTATTGAAGGCACATGGTGGTTTAAATCCAGCAGCTGCTCTGAAGGAGAAGGATGGGCAATCTTCCTTGTAATTAACTGCCTCTGAAAACCCACTGGAGGGTCAGCTATGAATCTGTTCCAACTCAATGGTACACGACAACAACTATGTATATGTATGTGTATGTGTATATTGTTGGAGACGGTCATCCTGGCACTGGATAAGGCAAGGTTTGGATCTGTTGTTCATAGGATTGCTATGAGTTGTAGTCAACTTGATAGCAAATAACAGCAAGAGCGACATGGGTTCTTAGATGTCTTGGACTAGTTAATGGTTTATTTTTGGGAAGGAACTGTGTCTTGTTCTCTTCAGGAACTGCAGGCTGAATATTTAGATTGCTATGATATGTATGCAGCATGTCAGTCTGAACTGGGGAAAGATTGCATTTCTGATTCCTTCTTCAGTCGAGATCTGTGGAAAGTGCCCAGTCTGTTGGGAACCTTGGTTTGAAACTAAGTATTCTCTCTCCACCCTTCACTCAGCATTCCCCCAAATACAATCCAAGAAAGGTTAACTTCTCCTGAAGGTTTTAGCTAAGAGCTCGGTCATAAGTGTTTGTTAGTTTTAGACAATAAGAGGGGATGGATGAATGGATGAGGCAAGACTCCAAATGAACAATATGGGCTTTGCACTAGTTAGAACACAATTTACCTGCAGGAGCTTATTGTGTGTACAAAACCTGCCAGCACTTTACAGATCTGTGTGGGGAAGAACAAAGAAGCAAAACTAATCATTTGTGAAGACACAGAACAATCATCCATTGTTGTTAAGGACAGTTGAGTCAACTTCACAACTCCACGTGACAGACCAGCCATGCCATGTCAAATCTTTCAAGCTGTAGTTTACAGGAGCAGACGACTAATCTTCCTCTTAGAGCTGCTAGGTGGACTCAACTGCCAACCTTTCAATTAGCAACCAACTTGTTCATTATGCCACCAAGGGTCTTTATCTATATTGACTCTGTGTATTTATAAAGTAAAAGGAAAATTGACCATAAGTGAAGGTCAAATTATCTTTAGGTCCCTTATTATTATTCAGAGAGTATGGGGAGAAAGAAAATGTAGAAAATGTAAGAAAATTTAAAGACTGAATTTTAGTAACAGTAGCAAAGATAGAAGAGATTTCTGTCTTTGAAGCCCAACATTCACATGGCCACTTTTTCCTCCTTAAAGACATTAACATTGTGGTATTAAATTCTTTCTAATGCCTAGGAAAATAAATGTCAGTGGCTGTGTAGTCTCATCTGAGCAGTTTGGAAACTGTGGGAAGGCAAGCTAATAACAGAAAAAAAGCACTAGAATCCTACAACACTCCAGCTTAGAATGATTCCTAGTGAACAGTTACCACTTGGATCAAATGGTACATTTCTGATCTTAAAACAAACAAACATACTAACAAACAAACAAACAAACAATAAAAGGATTACTTGAAAGTGAATACCCAGAAGACATTTGGACTATATACCAATCATAAGGAGCTAAATAACGTGGGGATATAATTCAAGTTATATTTTGAAAAACAAAATTAACTCTGAAAAAATATTTTGCACATATGAATAGTTTAAAAATTGTCACACATGCACGCAAAAGAGAAAAGGGCTTTTCTTGTGATGTATAAGAAAGATCTGTTAAAAGAAAATTAGCTCCTACAGGAGTAGGATTGACAATATGACGTATACTCATTTTGATCTAAATTTAACATCTCCCTACATTTTAACACTGCAGTGCCCTTCTAGTTACTATAGTGATCATACCTTGCAGCTCATCATTTAATTTCTAAGTAACAGACAACACTCACAGATACCAGGGTGTGCAAAGTACAAGTCTATTTGCTCTCTCATTGCAATAATGTCATTGGGAGTTTCCTGACTGAAAAGTACCTCTTTTCTGCATGTTTTAGTCACAGTCACATCTAATCAGGAGATCATGGCATCTCTGAATAGAAACTGGAGAAGAAAAACCAAGCAGCATGTTTAGGCTATGATTTTGAGTGTAAGATCCTTGGCATGGTGGCACAGCATTGCCAGGGAAACAAAGGATAAGGAATCGAAAATAAATACTTCTCAGCTAGAACCAACATAGAAAATAATTCTTGATGTACAAAGAAATATCCTCAACAGTTGCAACATCTGTTCCATTCAGTGATGCCTTACCATATCTGTTCTTTATTCCTCTTCTAAAATGAAGAGATGATATAGAAAGGTTGGAGTTATTTTTCCATCACAAAACCAATGTGCAATAGAAGATAAATTGCTAAGTAAATGCAAAAGAATCTCTTGACCCTGAATGAAGAAACAATAAGTACCTGTGATTTTGTGTCTTTTTATGTTTCTTAAACATTGAATTATCACAATATTCACAATTTCTTTAGTGGAGGATCATCTGGAACAGATATCTCTTATAGTATAATCACCAGATATTTGTTACTCAGAGAATCAGTACGATACAGAAGAACAGAATGGGATATATCAGCATTTGTCTGTTGGTGTTTTAGGTGCCGGGAAACTGACTATGATTCAGAGCAACCCTGGGAACAACAAATCCAAACCTTGCCCTCTCCTACTCCATCTTCATCACCTCTGATAAGCTGGAGCACATTGTTACAGTCACAGTAACATCTCCACATATTATCTGAAGAAGAGAATCATGATGACGACTGTCAATCCATCTTGTTGAGGGTCTTCCTCTTGTTCTCTGACTCTCCACCTTTCCCAGTAGGATATCTTTTTTTTCCAAGGACTGATGCCCTTGACAACATGCCCAAAGTTCATGAGATGAAGTTCCACCAAACTTGCCTCTATGGAACAACTTTGTTGCATTTCCTCCAAGAAAGGTTTTTTGTTCTTTTAGCAGTTCGTGGGATATTCCATATTCTTTCCAACACTACAAAACAAAGGCATTAATTCTTCTTTGGTCATCCTTATTTATTGCCCAACTATCAGATGCATAAAAAGCAATTGAAAATACCATGGCTTAGATCAGACAAACCTTAGTCTTTGAATTGACATCATGAATTTTTGACACTTTGGAGAAGTCTTTGAAAATTTCCCCAATTCATCTGCCTAAGTTCTCAGAATTAAACTCAGTCCACAGGAAACTATTGCATACCAGTTCATGTTTTGTAAGAGCAATGCTAAATTTCACTCTCCCAGGATTAAATACTACAAGAGAGTCATGTCTGTGTGCCAAATGGCGTGTGAAAAGAGCAGGTAGGGAAAGGAGCAATAAATGGGAGATAACAAAACCTAAAGAGAAGTATTAAAAGTGGTAAGCCCCCCTTTAGGCAATGGACATCCATTATTATTGTTCAGGATGTTGTTGTTGTTGTTGTTATGTGCTGTCGAGTCGCTTGCGACTCATAGTGACCCTATGTACAACAGCCCTAAACTCTGCTCTGTCCTGTGCCAATCGCACTGTCTCTGACACTCCCATCCCGATTATCCCAGTCACTGAATCAATCCACCTCATAGAGGGCCTTCCCCTCCTGCGCCATCCCTCCACCCTCCCAAGCATGATGTCCTTCTCCAAGGACCGGTCTCTTCTTACAACATGTCCAAAATATGTTAGACGGAGCCTCAGAATCCTTGCCTCCAAGGAGCCACCCGGTTTAACCCTTTCCAGGACAAATCTGTTTGTTTTCCTAGCAGTCCATGGTATTCTCAATACTCTTCTCCAGCACCGCAGCTCAAAGGCATCAATTCTCCTTCTATCCTCTTTGGTCATTGTCCAACTCTCTGATGCATAAAAGTGATTGTGAAGACCATGGCCTGTATCAAACACACCTTAGTCTTCAGAGAGACACCATTGCTCTTCAGTACTTTGGAGAGGTCCCTAACAGCAGACTTTACCATGTTCCCATGTTCAGGATAGGTCAGATTTTCTGTGGCTGGAAAACAGGTCCTACTCATTTCTCCCAGTAAAATAGTTTATCAGAGTTCTGGGTGTCTTCAGAGGACAATCATCTCTTCCTAATGCACATGCTTTACTTTGTTTCCAGCAGCTAAAGAAATAGTGTGAATTCAGTTTTAATATAGCACACCAGAGCACCCAGCAAACATCTGATCAGGGGGTATTTTACACTTCTCTAAATATAAAAGGCTTCTAAAGATTCATTCCTCAGTGGCACAAAAGTACTTTATTATGTACATTGGGAGTTCTGATAGCTTAATGGGTCAAGAGTTGTGCTCTCAATCCAAAGACATGCAGTGTGAATTCACCAGATGCTCCTCAGAGAAAAGATAGGCAATCTCTTCCCATGTGATTTACAGCTTCTGAAAAGCTGCTGAAGGGTCATGCAGGAGTTAGTTCCAACTTGACAACACATAACAACAACAACAATTTAAATTTCCAGGCATGGAATTTATAATGCAGTCTTCCCACATAGAAATAGCCATAAAGGAAATTGAAGTGCCATTTGTTACAGCAGTCAAGGTATACATCCTAAAGAAAGAACAGTCATGGAGCTGTGACAAGAACAGATGTGTGTATTCCCATATTGTTTGAAGTACTATTCACAATAGCAAAGAGATGAAAACAACCCAAGTGTCCATGAATGAATTAACGAATGAATGAATGAATGGAGAAAGTAGGGTACATTCACACAATGGACTGCTATGTAACACTAAAGACTAAGGAAGAACATTGCATAACATGGATCAAACTGGAGAACATTATGCTGAATTAGTCACAAAAGGACAAATATTGTGTGAATGCCCATGAGTGGCATTCACTTCCTAAACAACATGCCCCTGGAAACTCTATGAACTTTGATATATGTCAATAGTTGTAGAGGGGTTTCAGGCCTTTTGTTCATAGGGTTACTATGAGTTGTGCTTGATTCGAAGGCAATCAACGACAACGACAACAACAAGGAAAAGTTTATATGCAGAAAGAAACAGTCTTTGATATTACCAGCAATGGGAGGAGAGAGAAAAGAGAGGGAAAATCAGTAACTGGATAATAGACACATATTAAAATAGGTGAAGAGAAAAGCAATGTACAATAAGGAAGTTATCGGCACAGTATCACTAAAGGAAGAGGAAACATGGAAAGGGGCACATGCTGGAAGAGAGTGGCTACAATGTGGGTGTTGTAATTAATATTGTAAAACAATATATTTGAGTGATTACGTGAAAAAGCAATTCTCTTTGTTCAAGCCAGATTTTTTAAAGTGAAGATTTTAATAATAACAAACAACAACAATAATAATTAGCTATAAGTCCATTCGAATTCAAGGTTCTGAAATAAGAACCCACACTTTAAAGTCCAATGTTTCTACTTAACACACAGTAAACAACCTGAACAAAAAAATTTTTGAAATATAATGTGAGGAATGAAAGAAAACCAGAGGCAATGAAAGAAAAGAGGAATATTAAGAAATAAAAACATTATATTTCTAAATATACAAGTTAATTGTAACACATGTTTAACTTTCATGTGTGCCAGCCTCATGCTAGGCAAGTTATTTGCTTTATTGAATTAATTCTTCCTGACAGAGATATGAGGATGCCATCATTAATATCTCTATTTTACAGATGAGTAATTGAGCTGAGAGAATTAAAGTAGTTTGCCCAAGGGATCACCAATAAATGATTAAATAGTAACATCTGTATTTTAAGAAACAAATTGATTAAAAGTTCAGGAAGCACTCTAAAATCTGGATTCTCGCTGGGAGGACTTCTCAGTACATTATGGAGAGTATTTTTGTTGTTAAGTGCCGTCAAGTCATAGGCGACTCATGGCGACCCTATGAATGAAAGTCCTCAACACTTTCATCCTTTCTCCAGGTTCATAGGGTTTCCAGAGGCAAGTTACTTCTGCTTCCAAGCTTGTTTTAATCGAGAAGTGCCACCAAACACTGTCCGTCATGGGTAACCATTAATGCATTTGACAGCGCATCAGTGTCACAGTGTTGGGCTTCACAGCAACCACAAGTTACCTCTGTACAGCAAGTGGATATGCCAGGGCTATACGACCTAGAAGAATGTTTTAACAAAAACAATGAAAAATAAGCCTGAGAGCCACGGATTAGAAGTCATCTATCTTTGGCTTGGTATCATCACTTTCTATTATGGAGAGTAGAAAGTTAAACTACATGACAAAAAAGAATGCAGGCTAGTTGTATGGAGTGCCCGGGTGGTGCTTCTAGTTAATTGCTTGACTAGTAACTGCAAGTTGGGAATTAGAATTCACCCAGAGGTATCTCTGAAGAATAGCCTGGAGATCTGCTGCCCAAAACAACAACAACAACAGCAACAAAACCCCCAAAAAATACAGCCACTACAACAAGATAAAGGTAAACAATCCAATTGAAAAATGGGCAAAGGATATGAACAGACACTTCACCAAAAAAAGACATTCAGATGGCCAACAAACACATGAAGAAATGTTCAAAATCCCTACCTCTAAGAGAGATGCAAATCAAAACAGCTATGAGATACCATCTCACCTCAGTAAGAA
>NW_006399831.1:14007420-14017008 GCF_000299155.1 Elephantulus edwardii
ACCCATGTTTATCGCGGCTTTGTTCATAATAGCAAGGAGTTGGAAACAACCTAAGTGCCCATCAACAAACGAATGGATTGAGAAGCTGTGGTATAGTCACACAATGGAATACTACGCTGCATTGAAAAATAAGGAACTCATGTAATATTATTCAAAATGGGTGACCCTGGAGGACATCATGATGAGTGAAATATCTCAGCCACAAAAGGACAAATACTGCATAGTGTCAATTTTGTGAAACAGGACTGGCATTGGGGTTAAGGGGAGATTGAGAAAGATGGGATAAATAATGTATGCTGCATTGAAACAGATGAGTGAGAGCACTGTTTAAAAGGGATATATGATTAGATATTTTTGTCATGACAGGAGTCCAGAACGAAGGCTACATAGTGGAGTGGACCTGGGGAGAGGGAAGAATTTTTCTTTTACTTTTCAAAGAGAAGAATGTACTGGGAGGGGAAGGGTGGGCAGGGAGAAAAGTTCAACAATGAAGGAACAGAAATCCAAAGTCTCTATAATTTTCATTAAAATTAATAATGAAAACAAAATGCATCCCAAGAGGGGAAATAAAAAAAAATACAGCATTGAAAATCTTGTGGAGTACAGGTCTAATCTAAAATACTTGGTGTCAAAATGAATTGGTGTTAACTGGCAAAATTGTTGTTTTGTGCCGTCAAGTTGCCTGTGACAAATAGTGACCCTATGTACAATAGCCCTAAACTCTGCTCTATCCTGTGCCACTTTTATTGTCTCTGACACATCTACCCTCATTAGCCCAGTCACTGAATCAATTTATCTCATCAGTAGATCTTCCTCTCCTGTGCTGCCCCTCCTCTTCCCAAGCATGATGTCCCTCTCCCAGGACTGGTCCATCTTGCAACATATCCAAAGTATGTCAGACCAAGCTTCAGAATCCTTGCCTCCAAGGAGCAGCCTGGTCTCACCCTCTCTAGGACAAATCTGTATGTTCTCCTAGCAGTCCATTGTATTTCAATATTCTTCTCCAGCACCACAGCTCAAGGGTATCATTTCTCCTTTCATTATCCCTAGTCATGGTTCAGCTTTTGATGCATAGCAAGTGATTGCAAAGACTATGGCCTTGATCAGATGCACCTTAGTCTCCAGACTGACATGGCAAAATGTTAGCTTGTTTTATTGGTTTGGTGCTGTGTACAAGATATCACAGGTAGTTGGGCACAATTGCATTGGAACAAATGAAGGAAAGAACTGTTGAGAACTTAGAATGCACCCCACCCCCAGGTTCTTTACTAACTTGTTTTGTTTCTTTTTTTTAATTTAGTGTACCATCAACTCAGATCCAACTGGCACAGGAGGAACCTTGATGATGGAGCATCCTTTAGGATTGCAGCATAGCTTCTTGCCACCAGGCCACCAGAGCTCCCCGGGAAATAACTGTTTAAAAGAAATATATGATTAGGCATTATATATTTATGACAACAGACAAGAATAGGAGATACATTAAAAAGAGGATTGGGGGGATCAACATACAAAAATCAATTGGATTTCTCTACAGTGACAAAGAGAATATAGAACTGGAGCTAAGAAAAACAATAGCTATCACAATAACTATCACGATAGCTAACTACAGATTAACTGTTGTTATGTGCCGTCGAGTTGCTTGCAACGCATAGCGACCCTGTGTGCAACAGCCTTAAACTCTGCTCTGTCCTGTGCCAATTGCACCGTCTCCGATACACTCATCCCGATTACCCCAGTCACTGAATCAATCCACCTCATAGAGGGCCTTCCCCTCCTGCGCTGTCCCTCCACCCTACCAAGCATGATGTCCCTCTCCAAGGATAGGTCCTTCCTTACAACATGTCCAAAGTATGTTAGACGGAGCCTCAGAATCCTTGCCTCCAAGGAGCCACCGGTTTAACCCGCTCTAGGACGAATCTGTTTGTTTTCCTAGCAGTCCATGATATTCTCAATAATCTTCTCCAGCACCACAACTCAAAGGCATCAATTCTCCTTCTATCCTCCTTAGTCATTGTCTCTCTGATGCATAACAAGTGATCGCAAAGACCATGGCCTGTATCAGTTGCACCTTACTCTCCAGAGAGACACCATTGCTCTTCAGTACTTTGGAGAGGTCCCTAACAGCAGACTTTCCCATGGCAATGTGCCTTTTGATTTCCTGGCTACTGGTGCCAAGAGTGTTGACTGTGGAGCCAAGCAAACTGGGAGTAAATCTAACTAGAAACACAAAGGCTCTATTCAAAGAAAATTACAAAATATTACTACAAGAAACAAAAAGAGACCTGGGAAAACGGAAGAATATACTTTGCTCATGGATAGGAAGGCTCAATATTGTGAAAATGACAATCATACCAAAAGCAATCTACATATTCAATCAATCCCAATACAAATACCAATCTCATTCTTCAACGAGATGGATAAGCAAAGCAATCCTTGAAAAGAAAAACAAGGGAGGAAGCATCTCATTCCCTGATTTCAAATCCTACTACACTGCCATCTTGGTCAAGAGAGCATGGTACTGGTACAATGACAGACACATAAATCAATGGAATAGACAATCCAGAAATCACACCATCTACCCATTGTCAACTGATTTTTGACAAGGAGATGAAATCAGTTAAGGGGGGAAATGAAGGCCTTTTTAACAAATGTTGTTGGCAAAATTGGAAAAGTATCTGCAAAAGACTCAAACAAGATCCACACCTCACTCTGGACACAAAAACCAACTCAAAGTGGATCAAGGACCTAGGACTAAAACCAAGGACTATAAACTTTACTAGAGAAAAGCTTAGAAGAACCCCAGAAGCACTAATTCACAACATGAACAGTCTTCCAAGCATCCTGAAAAACCCACAGTCTGGAGAGTATAAAATAGATGAATGGGACCTTCTAAGAATCAAATCCCTATGCGCATCCAAAAACTTCTCCAACAGGGTAAAAAGGGAAGACACAGACTGGGAAAAAATATTTGGTAATGACATTTCTGATAAGGGACTTAAATCTAGAATTTATAGAATGCTAGAGCACCACAACGAGATAAAGGTAAATAACCCAATTACAAAATGGACACAGGATATGAACAGACACTTCACCAAAGGAGACATTCAGATGGCAAACAAACACATGAAGAAATTTTCAAAATCCCTAGCTCTAAGAAAGATGCAAATCAAAACAGCTATATCTCTCACTCCAGTAAGAATAACAAAATTCAACAAAGTAGCAAACAACAAAAGCTGGCGAGGTTGAGGGGAAAATGGAACCCTTATTCACTGTTGGTGGGAGTGTAAAATGGCGCAACCACTGTGGAAGGCAGTGTGGCACTTTCTCAGAAAGTTGGAAATAGAAATACCATTTGACCCAGCCATTCCACTACTGGGATTATATCCTAAAGAAACTGCCACCCAAGCAGACATATGCACACCCATGTTTATTACTGCTTTCTTCACAATAGCAAAGAGTTGGAAACAACCCAAATGCCCATCAAAAAACAAATGGCTATAGAAACTGTGGTATATCCACACAATAGAATATTATGAATCACTGAAAAACAAAGAACTCATGAAATATTGTACAAAGTGGGTGACCATTGAGGACATTATGCTGAGTGAAATATCTCAGTCACAAAAAGACTGTATAATGCTACTGTTATAAAGCAGGACTGACAAGACTGAAAAGGGGATAAATAATGTACATGGCATTGAAACAGATGAGGGAGAGAACTGTATATTGGTATGAAAGAGTCCAGAATAAGAGCTGCATAGTAGAATGATCTGGAGGTGGGGGTACTCTATGAAAAGAAATGTATAAAAGAACTTTTTTCCGAAAGAAAAAAGTGAATGGGGCGGGGGCAGGGAGTAAAATGTGCAACAATGAATGAATGGAAATCCAAGTTCTATATAAACTTACAATAAAATCTCAATTAAGAAAAAAGAGGTCTGTGGGGAAGTAATTGTGAAATAGTGAATGAGTATTAACAGAAGTAATGGGGGTAGGTGTGTCAGAGACAATGATTGGCACAGGATAGAGCAGGGTTGAGGGCTGTTGTACATAGGGTCGCTGTGAGTTGCAGTTAAGTTGATGGCATATAACAACAACAATATAGGGGAGAGGGAAGGGAGAGAGAGATGGTGAAATGTGCAACAATGAATGAATGAAAATCTGACTTTTCTGTAAACTTTTGTTAAAATAAAAAAGCAAACACACACACACACACACACACACACACACACACACAGCATCTAAGGGATTTATGGGGTTTGTGCTATGACCTAAACCAATGAGCTAACACAGTGAGGTGGCCAGGAGCCTAAAACTCCCTGTGCAAAGAAGCTAGAAACTAGTTTGAACATTTAACTTTCTCAAGAACTTTTCATTATGCTATCTGTGGGAATTTTCACACGCTCTTTGATACCCATATTTAAACAGATGACTTTGAATTGTATTGGTGGAGTCATAAATGTACTAAGGATTGCCCTAAAGAGTGCTCTAATTGTTCATCTTCCAAGACAGATTTGTTTGTTCTTTTGACTTCATGGGACACTTAGTACTCCTCATCAACACCGTAATTCAAAGTCATGGATTCTTCGGTCACCCTTATGCATTGTCTACCTTTATCAGATGGATCTTGGCAGAAAGCAAAGAGTACCAGAGGGATAGATATCTGTGTTATCATTGACTATGCAAAGAAATTTGACTGCGTAGACCACAACAAATTGTGGTTAACCTTGAGGAGAATGAGAATCCCAGAACACTTGATTTTACTTATGCGAAACCTAAACTCGGACTAGGGATCAGTCCTCAGAACAGAGCAGGGAAACACTACATGGTTAAAAATCAGGAGACAGGGATGTGTCCTGTCTCCATACCTTTTTAATGTATATGCAGAACAGATTGTTTGGTAGTCTGGGCTCTATGATGAGGAATGTGGCATCAGGATTGGAAGAAGACTTATCAACAAACTACATTATGCAGGTGACACAACCTTGCCTGCTGACACTGAAGAAGACCTGAAAAGCTTGCTGCAGAAGGTCAAGAACTATAGTCTTCAATATGGGTATTGAAGTGCAATAACAAGAAGAGAAAGATTCTCATCACTGAACTAACTGACAGCACCATGATAGATGGAGAAGAGATTGAGGTTGTTAACAGTTACAGCTTGGTCAGCTCCACAATCAGCGCTTTTGTCACCAGCAGTCAGGAAATCGAAAGGTGAAGTGCATTAGGTAAATCTGCTGTCAGAAACCTCTCTAGAGTACTGAGAAGCAATGATGCCAGTCTAGAGACAAAGATATGTCTGATACAGTCCACGGTCTTTGCAAATATTTGCTTTTCATCAGAAAGCTGGGTAATGACTAAGGAGGATGGTAGAAGAATTGATGTCTTTGAGTTGTGGTGCTGAAGAAGAGTCTTGAAAATACCATGGACCACCAAGAAAACAATAGGTCTGTCTGTATTTGAGAGGGAGAAACCAAGTTTCTCCTTGGAAGCTATGATTTTGAAGCTCCGTCTCACATACTGTAGGTATATGGCCAGGAGGGACCAATCCTTGGAGAAGGACATCCTGCTCAGTAGCGTGGTCAGACAGTGCAGAAGAAGAAGACTCCTGATGAGATAGATGGATTGATCCAGTAACTAGAGCAATGAGGGCAGGTGTATCGGACTCTATGAGACAGGCTCAAGCCAGAGCAGGCTTCAGAGCTATTGTACATTGGGTTGCTATGAGTTGCAGACTACTTGATGGCACATAACAACAACAACAACAACAACAATAATAATAATAATAAAAAAAACAACCTTTGTCTCACATATTTTGGGCATGTTGGCAGGAGAAACAAGTCCTTGGAGAAACACATCACTGGAAAGGTAGAGGGTCAGAAAAAAAAACATCTATAAACAAAATAGATTGACACAATGGCTGTAACAACTGGGTTGGGCATGTCAGAGATGATGAGGATGGTACAGAATAAGGCAAGGTTCTGATTTGTTGTTCATAAAGAAGATACAAGTTATAACTGAGTAATTGGCACCTAACAACAATCAAAGAACGAATCTGTTTTGGAAGAAGTGCTACTGGCATGCTCAATAGAGATAAGGATGGTGAAACTTCATCTCATTTATTTTGGGCATATTGTTAGGACAGGCTTGTCTTTGGGGGAAAAAAAATCTTGTTGGGAAAAGTTTAGGATTAGTGAAAGAGAGAAATGAGATTCAAATCAATGATTGAATGTGCCAATGAATTCAAACATATTGGAGATGGTAAAAATGTTGCAGGATAGGGCAAGGCTTTGATGTGTTATTCATAGGGCTGCTCTGAGCTAGAGCCATAAGCTAAAAGCAATATATGTCACATCTTTAAACTAGAAAGCAGAAAAAAGTAGGACTTCCCCTTAAACACTTGATATTGAAGATTAAAATAATATAAGACTTGAAACTATTTTTTCCCTTTATGGAATAAAAATAGGTGGCTGATTTATTACTGTTCTTAGGAACTGAGAATGGATGTCAAAGAGTAATAATCATATCTCTTTATCATCCTGGAAAATTTTAGCAGTACATTATGCGTGTTCCAGCATATATTATTTATTATTTTTCCATGTGAATCCATAACAGATGGAATATAAGATAGAGTGGTCTCTTACAAAGTCAATTATATAAAAGTTAATGGGTCCATGTCAAACTTTTATTAAATTAGTAATAGAAAAATTTAGTAACTCAAGCACACCACTGGGGGGCACACTGGCACTTTCAAATACCAACAACTTGCCAGGCTGAATCTGCTTAAAAGACTGTAGATTTCTGCAATGTTTAAATATCAAATTAAAAAGATTTTTAAAAACAGTGTTTTTGGATTTTAAAAGAGCCATAATACTTTTTAAGGCACACTACTTCTTATTTTCATAGTGAGAAAAGAAATTGTCAAAATTCTTTTCCTTACTCAATAATGCTTATTAGATACTGTGTACGATCATGAATCATAAAGGTTTGAGGGAAATACAAAAGAAAAAAGCGTTTCCTTTTTTAAGCAGTTACACATGTTACAAACTAGTGAAATTAGGATTCAGTTTAGTAGGTGAGATAAAGATTAAGTGGCAAATTAACAGTCAAGTAATCTCCCTCATACACCATGCTCTTCAATCACAAAACCAGGTGATGATATATTCAGTAACAACTCTAAGTGACAAGATTGTTCATCATTTTTAGGACCTAATATTACCTCTTTTGTAAACAATAAATGTAAGGTAGAAAGAAGAATTTACATGTTTTGCTTGAAGTCCAGGATTAAAAAGATAGAAAAATGTGCAGATAAAAAATCCCCACACCATCTGAAGTTTGTTATGGTTCTAGAAATATATGTGGCAATTTATATGTATTTTCAAAGGAAATATGTATATAAACTAAAGCTCAGAAAACTTCTTCTGTAAAAGGTCAAAATAAATATTTCTATTTGCAGGATATACAAACTCTAATTCTGGGCACTCAAACTGGCCATTATAGAGTGAAAAGGTAGTCATAGACAAGTAAAGAGAGAGGGGCGTGGTTGTGCTACAATAAAATTTTGTTTGTAAAAAGAGATATTAATCATTCAAGATACAATAATTGTTCTCTATTCATCTAGAACAACAGAAGAGGAAGGGCAAGGAATAAGAGTAGAAAATGGTAGTTATGGCTAAAAACAAACTAACTTTTTTGCCATGAAAACATTACTGAATATTTTGATAAAGGAAGAAGAATTCTGTTCAAAAGGGGAGAAATGTGGAATAGGATGTCAAATTTTCATGAAATACAAACTGTCTGGACTCATGGAGGCTGAATAAACACCTAAAACAATTGTTCTGAGATAATCTTTAAACTTTAAACCAAAAACATCCTCTGAAAGTTTTTCAGTCAAATAATATTTTAACTTAACTAGTTTGAGTTGTTTGTTTCCTGTATTTTCTTCTGTTTCAGATGACTAGTTATTAATTGTTCTACCTTAGATATCTGCTTAAAAGTGAGTATTGAATAACACACTAAGATACAGAAATTTATCTTTATGAACGATGTTATACCAATTGATTAATTTATCCCATTAGACTAATTCTATATGCTTCATTAGATATGAATATTTATTATATATGGATAGACATGTTGGACACACAAACATTTATATGCCTACAGATACACACACACACACACACACACACACACACACACACGCACATCTTGAAAATGTCTTCCTATATATGTATGTGCGTATATTTCTAACCATATAACACACATTTGGATGTTATTACTGTTGTTTAAAAATTGTTTATAGTATGTTGTTACTGTTGTTGTTATGTGCCATCAAGTCGTTTGCGACTCATAGTGACCCTATGTACCAAAACCCTAAATGCCGTTCTGTCCTGTGCCAACCTCGCTGTCTCAAACACATTCATTCCCACCACTCCACTCACAGAATCAGTCCATCTCATTGAAGGTCTTCCTCTCCTGCACTGTCCCTCCATTCTCCCAAAAATGATGTCCCTCTCCAAGGACCAGTTCCTCCTTGCAACATGCCCAAAGTCTGTCAGATGAATCTTCAGAATCCTTGACTCCAGGGAACATTCTGGCTTCACCCTCTCCAGGACAAATCTGTTTGTTCTCCTAGCAGTCCATGGTGTATCCAACACTCTTCTCTAGCACCACAATTCAAAGTCATCAATTCTCTTTCTATCATTCCTATTCACTGTTCAACTTTCTGATGCATAGCACATAATTGCAAAGACTTTGGCCTGGATCAGGCATACCTTAGTCTCCACCCTGACGTCATTGCACTTTAGCACTCTTGAGAGGTCCCTCACAGCTGACTTTTCTAATAAAATTAATCTCCTAATTTCCTGGCTGCTATTACCAAGAGTGTTGATTGTGGAGCCAAGCAAACCGAAGCTGTTAACAATCTCAAACTCTTCACCATCTATCATGATATTGCCAAATGACCCAGTTGTGAGAGTCTTTGTTTTCTTGATATTGAACTTCAATTGAAGGGTGCAGTCCTTGACCTTCTGAAGCAAGCTCTTCAGGTCCTCTTCAGTTTCAGCAAGCAGAGTTGTGTCATCTGCATAACACATATGTTCAAATAAGGCTGAATAAAATGAAAATAAGTGTCTATGAGAACCAAGATATGATCTTGAATCTATTTCATCTGAGTTTCAAGATCATATTACAGATCAATTTGAAGCATCGAACACCAATGATTGAAGACCAGATGAATTGTAAAATGATACCATCCATGATGAGAGTAAAAGGTCATTACAAAGACAGAGGAGAAAGAAAAAACTTAAATGGAAGTCAGAAAACTTTAGAAATTGCACTAGAGTGTGGAGAAGACAAAATAAAGGGAAAACAAGACAAAGCAAAAGAGTCGGACAGAAGATTTCAAAGGGAAGCTGAACAAGACAAAGCATAGTTTTATAATGGAAGGTGCAGAGAGCTGGAATTGGAATTTGAGAGCAAAAAGTGAAGAACTCTGCATTTTTCAAACTAAAAGAACTGGAAAACAAATTTAAGCCTTGATTCACAATATCGAAAAATGGCTATGGGAATTATTTTGAGTGACCCAGAAAGCAT
>NW_006399831.1:14017108-14023072 GCF_000299155.1 Elephantulus edwardii
ATTTCCCCAGTCACTGAATCAATCCATATCATAGAGGGTCTTCCTCTCTTGAACTGTCTCTCCACCCTCCCAAGCATAACATCCCTCTCCAAGGATTAGTCCCTCCTTGCAATATGTCTGAACTATGTCAGATCGAGCTTCAGAATCTTTTCCTCCAAGGAGCAGCCTGGTCTCACCCTGTCTAGGACGAACCTGTTCATTCTCTTAGCAGTCCATGGTATATTCAATGCTCATCTCCAACACCACAGCTCCAAGGCATCAATTTTCCTTCTATCATCCCTACTCTCTGACACATAACAAGTGATTGCAAAGACTATGGCCTGTATCAGGCTCACCTTAGACTCCACAGTGACATCATTGCTCTTCAATACTTTGAAGAGATCTCCAACAGCAGACTTTCCCATTGCAATATAATATGTCTTTTCATTTTCTGCCTGTTGGTGCTGAGAGTGTTGATTGTGGAGCCAAGCAAACCGAAGCTGTTAACAATCTCAATCTCTTCACCATCTATCATGATATTGCCAAATGACCCAGTTGTGAGAGTCTTTGTTTTCTTGATATTGAACTTCAATTGAAGGGTGCAGTCCTTGACCTTCTGAAGCAAGCTCTTCAGGTCCTCTTCAGTTTCAGCAAGCAGAGTTGTGTCATCTGCATAACACATATGTTCAAATAAGGCTGAATAAAATGAAAATAAGTGTCTATGAGAACCAAGATATGATCTTGAATCTATTTCATCTGAGTTTCAAGATCATATTACAGATCAATTTGAAGCATCGAACACCAATGATTGAAGACCAGATGAATTGTAAAATGATACCATCCATGACGAGAGTAAAAGGTCATTACAAAGACAGAGGAGAAAGAAAAAAACTTAAATGGAAGTCAGAAAACTTTAGAAATTGCACTAGAGTGTGGAGAAGACAAAATAAAGGGAAAACAAGACAAAGCAAAAGAGTCGGACAGAAGATTTCAAAGGGAAGCTGAACAAGACAAAGCATAGTTTTATAATGGAAGGTGCAGAGAGCTGGAATTGGAATTTGAGAGCAAAAAGTGAAGAACTCTGCATTTTTCAAACTAAAAGAACTGGAAAACAAATTTAAGCCTTGATTCACAATATCGAAAAATGGCTATGGGAATTATTTTGAGTGACCCAGAAAGCATCAAGAGAAGATTAAGGGAACACACAGAATCACTATACCAAAAAGAATTGACTGAAAAATTTCAAAACGTACCACATAAGCAGGATCCAATGGTAATGAAGGAGGAAGTGGAAGCTGCATTGAAGGCACTGTAAAAAAATAAGACCCCAGGAATTTATGGGATGATAATTGACAAGTTACAATTAACAGATTCAGTGCTGGATGCACTCACCAGTCTATGCCAGGAAATTTGGAGGACAGCTCTCTGGCCAACAGATTGAAGTATGTCAGTATCTATTTACATTCATCACCCAATTGAGTGTAAAAATTATTGAACAATATTATTAACATCACGTGCAAGCAAAATACTGCTGAAGATAATGAAAAAAAATGGCTAGAACAATACATAGATAGGGAGCTTCTAGAAGTTCAGGCAGTATTTAGAAGAGGCATGGGATGTCATTGCCAATGTTACATGGATCTTGGTTGAAGGTAAAGACTATCAGACGAATATGTATGTATGTTTTATTGACTATTCAAAGGCATTTGACTGTGTTAGTCATAAGTTATGGCTAACATTGAGAAGAATGGGAATCCCAGAGCACTTAATTATGCTCATGCAAAACTTATACCTAGCCCAAGAGGTTGTGATGCGAACACTACAAGGGAACATGACATGATTTAAAATTAAGAAGGGAGTGCATTGGGGTTGTATTCTTTCTCCATACCTATTTAATTTGTATTCTGAGAAAATGATTTGAGAATCTGGACTCTATGAAGAGGAATATGGCATCAGGATTGAAGGAAGAACTCATCAATAACTTGAGTTGTGCTGGTGACACAACTTTACTTGCTAAAAACGTGGAAGACTTGATGCATTTGTTGCAGAAGACCAAAGAATACAGCCTTCAATATGGATTACATCTCAGTGTCAAGAAAACAATGATTCTTACCATTGGACCTATAGGCAACATCATGATAGATGAAGAAAAGATTGAAACTGTGAACAACTTCACTTACTTGGACCGACAATCAACACCCTTGGTACCAAAAGTTAGGAAATCAGGAGACATATTACAATTGGAAACTTTTCTGTTGGGGACCTCTCCAGGGTACTGAGAAGCAACTATGTCAGTCTAGAGACTAAGGTGCACCTGGTTCAGACAATGGTATTTGCAATTACTTGCTATGTATCAGAGAGCTGGACAATGACTAAGGATGGCAGAAGAAAAATTGATGTCTTTGAGTTGTGGTGCCAGAAGAAGTGTATTAAACATACTATAGACCACCAAGAAAACCAGTATGTCTTGTCTTGGAGAGGGTGAAATCAAGTTTCTCCTTGGAGGCTAGGATTTTGAAGCTCCATCTTACATACTTTGAGCATGTGACCAGGAGGACTGGTCCTTGGAGAAGGATATCATGCTTGGAAAGGTGGATTGAGATGGATTGATAAGGGTAACAGGGACAATGGGAGTAGGTATGTCAGAATCAATGAGACTGGCTCATAATAGGACAAGCTTCAGAGATGTATATAGGGTTGCTATGAGTCCCAGGTGACTTGACAGCATGCAACAACATCGACAACATTGCACTGGGGAAGTCTACAGTTAGGGACTTCTCCAAATTATTGAGGAGCAATGATGTCAGTTTGAGGACTAAGGTGCATTTGATTCAGGCCATATCTTTCCAATCACAGAGAGCTGGACAATTAATAAGGATGACAGAAGAATTGATGCCTTTGACCTGTGGTGTTGGAGAACAGCACTGAGTATCCCATGGACTTTCAAAAGCACAAACAAGTATGTCTTGGAGAAAGTGTAGCCACAGTGATCCTTGGAAACAAGAATGATGAAGCTTCATCTTACATACTTCAAACACGTTGCTATAGGGAGAGGCTATTCCTTGGAGAGGGACATTATGTTTGGAAAGGTGGAGGGTTGGCAAAAGGGAGGAAAACCCTTTAACAGATGAATTGACACAGCGACTGCTGCAGTAGGCACTGCTGTTGTTGTTGCTGATTGCCATCGAGTCGAGAATGACTCATAGCGACCTTATGAACAAAAGGTCTGAAGCCTTTGTATAGTTATAGTCATTTCTCCAAGTTCACAGTTTCCAGAGGCATGTGGTTTAGGAAGTGGAATGGATGCCACTCCTCCTTTCAAACCTGTCTTAAAGTATCTTTAAGACAGTAGGCATTAGTGTGTCAGAAATTGTGAGGATGGCACAGAATAGGACAGGATTTAGCCAGACTTCTCTTTGGAGACAAAGATGATGAGGTTTCACTTCACATACTTTGGGCATGTTGCTAGGACGTCCTATTTCTTGGAGAAGGATATGATACTGGAAAGGCAGAGAGTTGACAAATGATAGGAATTATTGTTAGGTGCCCTCCAGTTGTGTAAGACACATAGCAACCCTATGAATAATAGCTCTGAACCCTGCCCCAAAATTTCATTTATATAACAACATTGACACCTTATAGAGCTGGTAGAACTACTCTATATGTTTCTGGAATCTATGAATCTTGATGGAAGCAACTTGCCTCATTTTCCTCTTCTGCATTTGAACTGCTAATTTTTCAGTTAGCTTCTCAATGCTTAACTTACAGTGTCACCAGTGCTCCATTGAACATGATGAAACCAAAATATGCAAGCAGGCTGCCAATGTGTTGGTTCTGACTCCTTTGAGTTGATTCCAATGCACAGTCACTTTTTATCAACTGTCTGAGAATCTGAGCCTTGATGGGAAGAGAGTACCTCGTCTTTCTCCTGCATAGTGGTTGGTAGATTTTAACTATTGATCCTTTATTTAGCAGCCCAACATGCACTATTCCACCAGAGCTTGAGTGTAATAAATTTAATAAATCATAAATCTTTTGTCATTAATTTTAATGAAGGTTTAGAGACTTAGTATTTCCAATCATTCATTGTTGCACTTTTCTCCCTGCTCACTCCCTCACCCCCAATATAAATCATAAATCTTAACTGGAAGTTAGAAATGCTAGATCTCAATTTGTTCAGGGTCAAATAATACAACATGAACAGAAATTTATGAACCCAGTGTTGTCAAACATCAAACCTGTGGTTTACTCTTTATTCTAGTGGTTAGTATATAGAAAGCTCTGTACAGAAAGAGTTGGTTGACACTTTGGAAGTAGCATATGATCAAGAACCGATGGCACTATAGGAAAAAGTCCAATCTAAAGCCACTGGAAAAAACAAAAAGCCACAGGAATTGATATTGGACATGCTATGTCACATAAGCCAAGAAAATTTTTTAATTTTTTAATCTTATTTTATTATTTTTTGTGTGTGTACCTTCAAATTCGATCTGACTAAACAGGAGGAGATTGCCCCTCCTTCTCCAGCAGAGCAGCTGGTGGATTCGAACCACGTACCACTGGGATTGCAGTGCACCTTCTTGCCACTAGGCCACCTGAGCTCCATCTGAGCCAAGAAATTTAAAAGACAGTTACCTGGCCAATGCACTGGAAGAGCTCCATATTTCTTCCTTTTTTTTTTTAATGGTTATCCCACAGAGTCAGGAAATTATTTAATAATATCATTAATGTTACTCACAAATGAAATCTTATTGAAATTTACTTAAAAATGATTAAATCATTACATAGACAGGGAAGTGTCAGAAATTTAAGGTGTATACTTAAAAGACCATGGAGTGAGATGTATTACTGGTGATATTAGATGGATCTTGGTTAAAGAGAATACCAGAAAGATGTATATTTGTATTTTATTGACTATGCAAAGGGATTTATTTATGGTTATCACAATAAATTATAGAGAAGCAGGAATGGCATCCACTTCCTAAACAACATGCCTCCAGAAACTATGAACTTTGACAAACGTTGATAGTTGGAGAAGGGCTTCAGCCCTTTTGTTCATAAGGTTGCTATAAGTCGTGCTTGACTCAAAGACAATCAACAACAACAACAACTGAGAAAAATAGGAGTTCCAGAACACATAACTATGCTCATGTGAAACTTGTAGATTAGATCAGATAGAACAGGGAAGCAGAGTACAATGTAAAATCAGGAAAAGTATGTGTCTAGTTACTATCCTTTTTCCACACCTATTCAATCTGTATACTGAATAAATAATCCAAGAAGCGGAACTCTGAGAAGAATGTGGCATGAGGATAGGATGAAGACTCATCAACAACCATATTAGAAAGAAAAGAAGACTTGAAGTATGTACTGAAGAAGACCAATGAATATAACCTTCAGTATGGATTACACCTCACCATAAAGAGAACAAAATCTTCACAACTAAGCCAATAGGTGGAGAAAAGACTGATGTTGCCAATGATTTCTTTTACTTGGATTTACAATCTACACCTAAGTAAACAACAGTAAAAATCTTAAATAATATTGCATTGGATATAGCCAATACTAAGGATATCCTTAAAGTGTTAAAAAGTAGGAAAGTTACTTTAAAGACTAAGGTGTGTCTGACCAAAACCATGGTGTTTCAATTGCTTTACATGTCTGTCAAAACTAATCAATGGCTAAGGAAGGTCAAAGAATAATAGAGGCCTTTGAAATGTGGTGTTGGTGAAGAATATTGAATATACAATGGACTCTTAACACCAGCAGTCAGGAAATCAAAAGATGAATTATATTGGGAAAATTTACTAACAGGGACTTCTCTAGAGTGCTGTAAAGAAACAATGTCAGTCTAGAGATTAAGGTGTGCCTAATCCAGGCCAACAACTCAAACCTGTTCCTGAGATGGTTCTGAAATTCAGGTGGGATAGACTCAAAGTCATATTTTGGTTGCCTTGGATTTGGTTTAATTTTCCTCAGCTTCAG
>NW_006399831.1:14024012-14031334 GCF_000299155.1 Elephantulus edwardii
CTTGGGAGGGTGGAGGGACGGCGCAGGAAAGGAAGGCCCTCTATGAGGTGGATTGATTCAGTGACTGGGATAATTGGGATGGGAGTATCAGAGACAGTGCGATTGGCACAGGACAGAACGGAGTTTAGGGCTGTTGTACATCGGGTCGCTATGAGTTGCAAGCGACTCGACGGCACATAACAACAACACAACAAAATCCAGGCCATGGTCTTCACAATTACTTGCTATGCTTCAGAGAGCTGGACAATGACTAAGGACGACAGAAGAAGAATCAATGCCTTTGATTTCTGGTGCTGGAGAAGAGTCTTGAACATACCACGAAATGCCAAGAAAACAAATAGGTCTGCCTTGGAAACGGTGAAACCAAGTCTGTTCTTGGAGGTTAGGATTTTGAAGCTGTCTTACATACTTTGGGCACATGGCCACGAGAGTCCTTGGAGAGGAAATCATGCTTGGAAGGGTGGCGGGACAGTGCAGGAGAGGAAGACCCAGGATGAGATGGATTGACTCAGTGACTGGTGAAATGGGATTTGGTCTGTTGAAGTCAATAGTATTGGCTCAGGATAGGGCACAGTTCAGAGCTAATATACATAGACTTGCTGTAAGTTGCAGGCAACTGGATGGCACATAGCAACAGCAACAAGAAGAACAATTGGAACTTAAATATTTTGAACATACATTTCATAGTTTGTGGAAAGATGATTTATACATTTACTGAGAGTAACAGATGTATTAGACTTTGATTTGATTAATGAACAAGGATTTTTTTATAAATTAATTAATAAATTTTGGAAAAAATAATCCCCAGAAAAAACAATTAGGAATCCAAGGAGGAAATAGTTTTGAAACAAAAAAAAATATGAATTAAAATTTTAGTTTAGAGAATTTTTTAATAAGTCTATGTCATTTATTGATTACCCCCTACAAAATTAGTCAGAGACAAGATCTCTGTCCAAAGCAAGAAAATATGAAGCCTAAACTCTGGTCATATCCTTAACCTCTCCGGCCTCTGACACTCTCCTATGAGCCGGAACTGTGTAAACTGCTGGTGTGTGATAGATTCTTTGGGCCCCACTTCCACGGCAGCAGGGACTCTGGAAGGGCAGAGCACAACCAAGCTTCCCAGGGAGTTGGAAGAGACCCACTACCACCAGCACCAGCACCACCACCACCACCTCAGGGGCTGGGAACACTTAGTGTTGTCCTGGGCTGAAGGAACTGAAAGAGGGCTCCTTCAGTCCTAGAAAGATAGAGCTGGAGGGGAAATGTCTACACTCCTGAAAGGGAAGCAGGTAGGGAGGCTTTTGAAGGGATCTCAGAAAATGGGACAGCCCTTTCAGAACTTGTTCTTACAGACCTGGAGACCTACTGCTCAAGTGGCTGTCTCAAATATTTTCCATACTTCCTCTTCAGTCTTGGCTGAGCACACAAGGTAGCCAAACACTACCACTCGATTTGCCATATCGTGGCCTACCTCAGACTGAACTGGCACCTTTTTCATCTTAGCCAGCTCTCTACTGGTGTGCTTATCCTGCTGTATGTCCTTCTTTTTCTCCACTAGGGTGAGGGGCATGTTGGGACAGAAGTGCTTCTCTTCTGGGTTTTACTTCTCAGAATGTTTTCTAGGCTTTCGGGACTGTCTATGGAGGAACACATGAGGATCACGTCAGTGTCTAGGTGGTAGTGAGGTCCAGGCAATTATAGTATTCCTGCCCTGCTGTGTCCCATGGAGCTCCAACTGCTTGCGTTCCACCTCAATGTTGGTAATGTAGTTTCCAGAGACATAGACTACTCAGAACTGGTCCTTGCTGAGGATGATGATGAGGCAGGTATTCCACAGGTACCATCCCCTACATTAACCAGTTTTTTTCAGAGTGCAGCCTGGCCTGGGGCTCCCCTCCTGCCACCTCCAGCTGCGCAGCCTGTACCCAAGGCATACTCAGTCTAGAAAATGTTAAGACTTTTTAAAAGTATGCCATGCAAAGCTGTATTCCAGATCTGTTGGATTAGACTTTTTGCTCTCTGGAAACCAGGCATTTTACAAAGCTGCCCAGATAGAGCTAAGTAGGAGCCAAGTGTTTAATAGCTAGCCCATGAGCGACATTTAGAAACCACTAGGATAAAGGAAAATCCACAAGTTTGAAATTTGACAACACTGGGTTCAAATGTCTTCCTACCTTGTCTGAATCTTTTGAGCCTAAGCTAGTAGTGATCTAAAATTTCTGTGCTTGGTTACTAGAGTCATAACATGGAATTGATCACTGTCTACCACACAAGGAATGGAAAATCAGGTCATATGTCTCTGTTATGACAGGAGTAGAGATGCTTTTAGCTCTTTCACATCCCCCTCATTCTTTTCTGAGAGCTCTGGTGGCATAGTGGTAAGGAGTTTGTACTGTCAACTCACCAGCTGCTCCATGGCCAAAGAAGATGAGCAATGACTTACAATGAAATTCACAGCCTCTGAAAACCACTGGAGGGTCATCTACGAGTTGGTTCCATCTTGATGGTTCATAACAACAACACCCTTTTCTTACTGGAGAAATAAAATTGGTTGTATTCCTTTCATCATCACACAGACTTTTATTAAAACTGAGAGCATTTTTTAAAAAAGAAAATGTATGAGTTAATAGGATAAGCCCTCATCCACTCATAGCTGTTGAATTGGGACTGACTCATAGCTGAACCTGAAGTGGATTATCAGAGGTTATAAACTATACAGGAAGAAATTGCTCATCTTTCTTTCTCGGAGCCTCTGGTGGATTTGAACAACCAGAAAGGCACCACCTTTGGGTTAACAGTGCAACCCCCTATGGACAGTGATACCAGAGTGACCCAAACTACATAATAGAAACATAAAAAGAAAATGTATATTTAACTACGAACAAGAAGCGGGGGGTATATAGTTTTAGTGTTGCTGCATAGGAAAGTTTCTCCTTGACTTTTCTGAGAACTGTGTTCAGATCACGTTTGTAGGTCTATTAATGTGAGCAGTGGAGCTCACAAGACTAGAAAGCTCTCTTTAACACCAACTGGGGAGAAGCCAGAAAAGGGAATTGTCAAGTGTTCAGATGCTCTAGCAAGTTCCAGCCTGTGCTAATATGCTTTGTAACTTGGCTTTCAATTCCTAATTTCTATAGTTGCTGAGCTTTATTCTTGTGCTTGTGGGTGTTGGAGGTTCTTGGTTGTTTTGTTTTCTTTTTTTCATCAGATCAGGTGTCAGAGAAAGAGGCCATCCAAACCTTCTGCACTTTTTCTTTTCATCTCTTGTTCCCTTTGGTTTACCTGGAATAAGCCTGATACTCCCTCTGAATCTAGTGTCTGGAAAAGTCACAATTGGCAGAGAATATGATATTGCATAGGGAACTGGCATTTCCCTTCCTCTAGCCAGGAGTGTTGTTCTTACTTGCAGGTAATTCTTCTTTTGCTGTTGTGGGAGGTGGAGTCAGCTCTGTTTCTCCAACACAGAAGGCTGTAGGGGGAAAAACATTTCCTAACGCATGTTTTTAGAGCTACCTCCATGGTATGAAAGTATTTGTGGAGATGGAGCAAAACGGAGTTTGGCAATCAGTTTGTTATTTCGTTCGAAGAAGGAAAGCCAGGAGAAATAAAATTCTGGACAAAGTAAGGGTTGCTCTTGTGTCCAGATTCAACCTGCTCTTGCACTGACAGGTCAGAAGTGAAATTTGCATTTTTTTGACTCAGCATTTGAGTCAAGTTTGTATGTAAATAAAACTTGAAATTTTTGTTGTATTCTAATTTAGAGTTGGGTGTTAGCCAATCTTGGAATGAAACATTCCAGTTCATCAGGTTTACTGCTTCATTTCACTGCCAGCTCTATCAGGCAATTCTAAGTGCAGTGAAAGAGGCACCAATAATCTTTCAAAGAAACAAGATATAGCAAATTGATAACATTTGAATATTAAATTGCCGTGTAGGATGACAATGATAAAATTAAATGACACCTTAAAACTTTGAAAGTAAGTGTAAATTTTCAATCTATATTTATCAGAAATCTAGAAGAAACACTCTTTTTTCTTTTTTATATTTTTAACTTTATTATTATTAATTTCAATGAAAATTTACAGAGTCTTTGGACTTCCATTCATTCATTGTTGCATTTTCTCCCCTCTCAACCCTCCCCCCCAGTACATTCCCTTCTTGGAAAAGTAAAATTCTTTCATTGTTTTACACTCCCTCCCCCAGGTCCACTTCACTATGCAGCCTTCGCTCTAGACTCCTGTCATGACAAAAATACCTAATCACATATCCTGTTTAAACAGTTTTCTCCCTCATCTCTTTAAATGCAGTATACATTATTGAACCCATCTTTCTCAGTCTCCCCCCAACCCCAAGGTCAGTCCTATTTTACAACAGTGGCACCATGCAGTATTTGTCCTTTTGTAACTGAGATACTTCACTCAGCATAGTGTCCTCCAGGGTCACCCATTTTGAATAATATTACGTGAGTTCCTTATTTTTCGATGCGGCATAGTATTCCATTGTGTGAATATACCACAGCTTCTCTATCCATTCGTTTGTTGATGGACACTTAGGTTGTTTCCAACTCTTTGCTATTATGACAAAGCCCCCCCCCCACACACAAAAGGTGTGCATATATCTGTTTGTGTGGCAGTTATGGTCTCTTTGGGATATATTCCAAGTAGTGGAATTGCTGGGTCAAACGGTATCTCTATTTTCGGCTTTTTGAGAAAGCGCCATACTGCCTTCCACAGTGGTTGCACCATTTTACATTCCCACCAACAGTGAATAAGGTTTCCAGTTTCTCCACAACCTCTCCAGCATTTGTTATTTGCTGTTCTGTTAAATTTTGCTATTCTGACTTGGGTGAAATGTTATCTCACAGTTGTTTTGACAACATACTCTTATATTATTTTTACCAAAACAAAAGCAATCACTCTAGCCAAATACAAAAGCAATGTACACTTGGCAAAATGGATCAGAAGTTAAATTGTTAAATATAACGGAAATAATTATATGAAAAAGACACTTTCAAAAGATTAGAGACCCAAGTTTTAAAAGTTTTTAGGTTAACAGTCCTGAATTCAGAATGGAAGGAAGGGGAAGTAATTACCTCTAAGGTAAAATAGTAAAGCTTTTTTATGTATGACAATAATCTGAAACAAGGGGGGCATTGTGAAACGGGCTTGGTGAGAGGAAGGGGAAGAAAGAAAATGTGTAACAATATAAAATTAAAATGAAACATTTTCCATATTAAATAATAAGATTTCTTCTTTTTCTAGAATAACATGATTTTGCAGTCAAAATAATAGCATTACCTCTACTGCAAATTATTGCTTTGTACATTTTCAGGTGCTATTAATATTTATAGTGGAAAAATTGGTTCAAACCAGACAAAAGACTCCCAATGCCAAGGTACTTACAGAGCTTTTTATGGATGGGCTGCGGTACACAGAGATATCAGTTAATAATGGTACTTCTGCAGGCAAGGGGCACTTTGAGCAAGACTATGAAATAGGCTACAAGTGGTTTAGAAGTAATATAGCTGATGTAGTTCACATGTCACCTTGGTGTCATCTTCTCTTTTTTCTTCTGCTTTTAATTTACTACTAGAATTTGAGTCCTTTCCTCTTTATACTTCCTGATTTGTACAGTTCTTCACTTTTTCTTTCTTGTCAAGATTCATCTTTATATAGTTTTCCCTCCATTTTTCTGCTACTTCTTCATGCTTCTGAGATTTTGACCTGATTATGTCATTCCTCTTTTCAAAATCTTTGCTCACTACAAATCTAATGCATCTGGTGAGGAACAGTGTGCCTGGGATTGTTTCTACTTTGAGTATCCCTGCCACCACCTTCACCACTACCAGCAGTACCATTACCACTACTACGACCAGGAAGTACCATTACCACTATCACTATCACCACTACTACCATCACCAGGAAGTATTACTATCACCATGAGAAAGTACTACCACTACCATCATTACCACCCTACAACCATTACTATCACCAGCAAGTATAATAACGCCACTAGGAAGTAATCACTATTACCACCACTACTATTATCAGAAAGTACCACTGTCATTATTATCACTCTTATTATTATCATTAGTATCAGTACAATTTTCACTATCAGTGGAACCAATTCTGACTTATGAAATCATGTGTGTTAGAGCAGAACTGAGCTTATAAAATTTTATTCGTCTATATTTTCATGTGAATGAAAGTTTACAAATTATACTGTTTTTTTACTCAAACATTCGTAAACATTTTGTATTATATATTAGTTACAAATGAACCCTAGAGTTTTAAATGGCTGATTTTTCATAAGTCAGATGTCACTCTGAGACATCTCTGAGTAGATTAAAACTTCCAATCTTTAAATTGTCAATCAAGTATGTAACTGTTTTCTTCACCCAGGGATTTTGCTTTGGAAGCAAAGAGTCACTAGTAGTTTGGATCCAGTCCCAGAGAAGAAAGCATCATAGTCAGGTAGCTTGCCAAGCCCCAACCAAAAGTCCTCCCAGAACCTACAAGTCTAACTAATTTCCTCTCTTACAAGAACGTCTGAAGAGGAATTGGAGCTGCCATTTTTCTTGTTGTTGTTTTTAGGAACTGTCAAGTCAAGTATGACTCTTTGTTTTCTTGATGTTAAGATATAATTCATATTGAAAACTGCAAAAGCTTCAAGTCCTCCTTAGTTTCAGCAAGCAAAGTTGGGCCATCTGTACAGTGCAGGTTGAGATGAGTCTTCCTTCAATTCTGATGCCACATTCTTCTTCTTAACCTCTAGGCTCCCAAATAGTTTGTTCTGCATATAGACAGAAAAAGTATGGAGAAAGAATTAATTCTTGATACATTTCTTTCTTGATTTTGAACCATGCATTGTTCCTTTGCTGTGTTTGTACAACAGCTCCCTGGTATAGGTATAAGTTTCACATGAACACAATCAAGTGTTCTGGGATTCCCATTCTTTCTTTTGTTTGATTACAAAGTTTTATACATTGTGTTTCACACTATTCCTCATTCATGCTGTATTTCATACAATCATTCTCATGCATTATAATTTATAAAATTAATCACCATTGGACCTTGATCATCATTGTTGTTGTCATTGTTATGTGCCGTCGAGTCGTTTGTGACTCATAGTGACCCCATGTACAACAGCCCTAAACCCTGCTCTACCCTGTGCCAATTGCAGTGCCTCTGACACACCCATCCCGATTACCCCAGTCACTGAATCAATCCATCTCATAGAGGGTCTTCCCCTCTTGCGCTGTCCCTCCACCCTCCCAAGCATGAGTCTCTCTCCAAGGACCTGTCCCTCCTTGCAACATG
>NW_006399831.1:14033874-14039882 GCF_000299155.1 Elephantulus edwardii
ATCTAATTTTCCTGCATTCATGGTTCTCACATTCCATGTCCCAATCACTAGTGTCTGCTTACAACTGTTCCTCTTCCTTTGTATTTCCATACTTGAAAGCTCAACCTCAGTTGCCCTTTCTGTTATCTACATGTGTTCTGTTGTACATAGGGTTTTCAGAGGCCTGCTATTTCAGAAGTGTATGACCAATCCTTCTTTCTAGTCTGTCTTAATCTGAATGTTCAGATTAGAGAAGTATCAGACCAGCATTTTACAGAAAAAGTGAAAGATATATCCCTTATTGTGGAGTTGACCATTAGTATCAGTGTTGTTCCTGCCTTTGGCACCCGTGTCTTTACCCACTTATTTCCCTGCTCCACCATCCACCAGAATACCCATCCACTTCTACCCACTCCTTTTAGCATCTATCTCCCATTGTCCAGCTCTTCATCTGATAGCTTATATCTGAAGCTTCCTTGGCGTCTGTGATTCCAAACACGTCAGCTGCTGATAGTTTCTTATGTTGTGACCAGTGTCTCTTAAGCTTAGTGGTAATGTTTCCAGAGCGAAGGTGATGTGTTCTGTAGGACTGGTGTGTAGATAGGTTTTTCTTGGCCCTCAGGCCACAGGTCCTTGGGCCTGAATGGATCCTGCGTGGTCTTGGGAACTTCAAGGTTACCTGAGAAGGGGGCGAGCGGGGGGGGGGCGGCAGGTTAAGGTCCCTTGAGCAGTCCCGCTTCTCCCCCTGTCAAGATTTCTTTCTGCTCCCTCTTTAGTATGAATATATCATTGATTGTGTGAAATTCTATCATTCCATCTCCGGCTTCATTTCTGTCACCAAGCCCTTATTTTCCAATATGGTCTTTCTTCCCTGTTATCAACGTTTGCATTCCAGTCACTAGTTATTATTAATGACTCTTGGTTGTATGTTGGATTGATTTCAGACTTTAAAAGTTGATAGTAATCTTCTATTTCCACCTCTTTGACTATAGTCGTTGGTGCAAATATGTGAATGATAGCTAGATTGCCAGGCCTTCCTTGCATGCTATGGAATATGCTGTGACTCACAACATTGTACTTCAGGGTGGAACTAGAAATGATCTTTTTGACACTAAAGGTATCTGCATTTTCCTCACTTTTTCATTCCTGGAACAGTAGATCATATGATTGTCTGATCCATATGTCCATTGCTCTTTTTACCCTGGCATGTGTCTGGGTGCTGCCACTTGCAGCTTCCTGGCCCCCTCTGAGGATTAGCTTCTCCTAACAACGCACCTAAACTATATGTGATGAAGTTTTGTTATCTTCACTTCCAATAAGCACTCTAGTTGTGTTTTCTCCAAGATATAACTGTTTGATTCCTCTAAGTCGTATAACCCTGGTGTACAAGTTGTTGTACCGCGGTCACTTTTGGTTGCTGTGAGGCTGAACACTGTGACACTGATGTGTCAGATGCATTAATGGTTGGCTACCCAATGTGGACAGTGAGTGGGGTGGAGCTCCCTGATTAAAACAAACTTGGAAGGACGAGTGGCATCCACTTCCATAAAAGCTTGCCTCCGGAAACCCTATGAACCTGGAGAGAGGATGAAAGGCACCCAAGCGTCAAGGTCTCTCCTTCATAGGGTCGCTGTGAGTCGCCTGCGACTTGATGGCACTTAACAACAACAACAACATACCTGTTTTTTCTTTTGGGAGGTCATATGATATTCAGTGTTCTTCTTCAACATCAAAACTCAAAGGCATCAATTCTTCTCTCATCCTCATTCATTTTCAGCTCTCAGATGCATAGTAGGTTATATTAGGCATATGGAAGTCTGCTAACCATAAAATTTAATTTCTAAGAGGGAAGATGGACCAAAATGGGTAAGCAAGTACTCTATTTCCAATAATTATAAATTTGTAGTCTAAGTAGAGGAGATAAATAGATAAACAAATATATAAAATAAATAAATACCAAGACCAGATGATTTAAGTAGGGACAAATGCTGTGATAATGTGTCTAAAAGTGTCTGTTTGCTAAGGTGGTTGGGTATAATTATTTAGACCTGGCGTTCGAAAGAGCTCTCAGAAATGACTTTGTGTTGAATTTTGATTATAAGGAAGGAGCTGGCCCTGTAAGAGCTGGCAGAAGACAGTTCCAGGAGGAGGAAACGTTGAGTAATACAATACAATACAGAAATCTGAAAGAACCAAGTATTAAAAGAACAGAGAGTCACAATGTGATTACAGACACATACATTAATGGAAAAGAATTGAGAACCCAGAAATCAGCTCATCTACCTATGGCCAACTGATTTTTGACAAGGAGATGAAATCAGTTAAGTGGGGAAATGACAACTTTTTAAACAAATGGTGTTGGCAATATTGGAAAACCATCTACATAAAACTAAACAAGACTCATACCTCACACCATACACAAAAACCAATTCAAAGTGGATTAAGGATGTAGGATTAAAACCAGAACTATAAACTTCATTAGAGAAAAGCTTGGAAGAACCCTAGAAGCACTAATCCACACCATGAACAGTCTTCCAAGCATCGTGAAAAACCTACAACCAGAACAGGATAAAATAGATGAATGGGACCTTCTAAGAATCAAATTTCTATCTACATCCAAAACCTTCTCAAATAAGATAAAAAGGGAAGTAAATATTTGGTAATGACATGTCGGATAAGGGGCTTATATCTAGGATTTATAAAATACTCGAGCACTACAACAAGATAAAGGTAAACAAACCAATTGCAAAATGGGCACAGGATACGAACAGACACTTCACCAAAGAAGACATTCAGATAGCGAACAAACACATGAAGAAATGTTCAAAATCCCTAGTTCTATGAGAGATGCAAATCAAAACAACTATGAGATATATTCTCACCCCAGTAAGAATAGCAAAATTTAACAGAACAGCAAACATCAAATACTGGTGAGGTTGTGGAGAAACTGGAACCCTTATTCACTGTTGGTGGGAGTGTAAAATGGTGCAACCACTCTGGAAGACATTGTGGCACTTTCTCAAAAAGTTGCAAATAGAAATACCATTTGACCCAGCAATTCTACCACTGGGAAGATACCCTAAAGAAACCATAACTGCCACCCAAGCAGATATATGTACACTCATGTTTATTGTGGCTTTAGCAAAGAGTTGGAAACAACCCAAGTGCCCATCAACAAACAAATGGCTAGAGAAACTGTGGTATATCCACACAATAGAATATTATGAAGCACTGAAAAACAAAGAACTCATGAAATATACAAAATGAGTGACCATGAAGGACATTATGCTGAGTGAAATATCTCAATCACAAAAGGACAAATACTGCATAATGCCAATGTTGTACAGCAGGACTGACATTGGGGTTGGGGGGAAACTAAGAAAAGAGGGGATAAATAATGTATACAGCATTGAAACAGATGAGGGAGAAAACTGTATAAAAAGAATAAATGATTAGGTATTATTGGAATGACAAGAGTCCAGAAAAAGAGCTGCATTGTAAAGTGGTCTGGGGGTAAGAGACTGTCTAACAAACATTTCCAAAGAAAAAAATGAACTGGGGGTTGAGCAGGGAGGAATGTGAAACAATGAATGAATAGAAATCCAAGTTCTTTATAAACTGTCATTAAAATCTTAATAATAAGAGGGAAAAATTACTTATTTCAGTGTAATTGCAAGACACTGGAGAATTTTAAGCGATTTATAAGTCTGAGAAATAATTAAGAGATAAAATTAACATTTATAGTTGTTTTCAAAATATAGGAGGATGTGCAGTTCAAAGATTCAAAAGTGATTATCAGCATTTTTACTTAATTAATTGGACGGGTGTCACAGTTAGTGAAAAGGCAAGCAGGCTAGTCCTCTGGTTGGGTGTGGAAGATAGCAAGTTTAGAAGAGGTAGCTACACATTCATATTTGTTGCTGCATTATTCATAATAGCAAAGAAAAGGAAGCAACTCAAGTACCAATCAAAAAACGAATGGATAGAAAAACTACGGTACACTCACACAATGGAATATTAAGCAGTACTGAAAAACAATGAACTAGGAAAACATTACACAACGTGAATGAGTCTGGAGAACCTTATGCTGAGTGACATAGCTCAGTCACAAAAGGACAATTATTGTGTAACACAGTTATAAAACAGGACTGACATGAGGGAATAGAAGAAGAATGGTTCGATAATGAACACTACATTGGAATAGATGAAGAGAAAGAACTGTTTAAAATATATGATAAGGCATTATATGTATGCAAACATTCTGAAACAAGAGTTTCATTGCAAAGCAGACTGTGCAAAGGGGAAGGGATGGAGGAAATTGTGCAAAAATGAATGAATATTTTTTAAAAAAGAAAGTGACGCGACGAAGGAGGAAGAAGAGGGATGAAGGAAAATGTGCAACAACTAATGAATGAAAATCCAACTTTTCTGTAAATTTTCATTAAAATAAAAATAAATGTTTTTAGAGTGAAAAATAATTTTTAAAAAGGAAACTGTGATGCAATCCTGAAAGTACATGTTTTGAACCTGCCAGCTGTTCTGTGGGAGAAGGATGAACAGTCTCTTCCCATGTGATTAAGTTCCTCTGAAGGGTCAGCTGGAAGGGTCTGCTATGTGTCAGTTCCAACTCAATGATGCACAACAACAAATAGTATATTCAATAGTCTTCATCAACACCACAATTCAAAGTCCGCAATTCTTCTTTGGTTTTCCTTATTGTCTGATTTTAACAAGCATACGAAGCAATGCGATTGAAAATTATAGCGACAGGATCTGACACACTTTAAATTGCATCCTCTCTTCAGCACTTTAAAGAGATCCTTGGCAGTAGATTTGCCCATTGCAGTATGTCACTTGATTTATTGACTGTATCTTTCCTGAGTGTTGCTTGTGGATCTAAGTAACATAAAATCTTTGAAAATTTGACCCTTTTCTCCATTTATCATGATAGGTTCAGTTGTGAAAATTTTTGTTTTCTTTACATTTCAGTGTAATCCATACCAAAGATTATAGTCTTAGCTTCATCAGTAAGTACTGTTCCCCACTGCCTGTCAGTGTGCTGTATTGTAGTGGCTTATCTGTTGCTGTGATGATGGGACCTTTATCACTGGCATTTCAAATGCTGGCCAGTTCAAACAGTGTGGGGGACAGGCTTAAGTGGAGCTTTTAGATTAAGACAGACTACCAAGCAAGCCTGGCCATTTACTTCTGAAATAATGGGCCATAGAAAACTCTATGCATAAATGGAAAGCAGTACAATATTTTAACTTTGCTACACTTCTGTTATTTTGGGAATTGACACACAGTTCTTACAATTAGGCCACCAAAGTTCCATATGCTTGTATTATTTTTTAATTCTCAGTTCCCTACAGAGTGCTCAACTTTCAGCAGTTCAACTAGACATTTTCCGAGGGTAGTGTCATGGCTTATGCCTACAGAATTTCTGCTCACTTGACTGTGCCTCAAGAAAATGTCTAGATAATCTCAAAGGCTGGAACTTGTGCTTCCACCATTTGATGAGCAAGTGTGAGCCTGCTGGAAGTTCTTCTCTTTCCTCTCCAACTTCAGATCTAAGAAGACAAGGAAGGAGACAGGCTGCAGAGCCCCAGGCACCTATAAAAAGAATGAGAAAGAAGGTAGAAGTGTAGTCCAATTGCCAGGTTTAGATTCCAACTCCTAAGATTCTCACCACTCCCTTAAATAGCTTAGTGATGCGGAACACTTTTTATCAGTGCAAAGATCATAGTATTAAGCTGTTTACCCTCCTTATCTCTATGCTCTGTCTTAGGCTGAGTTCTTCAGAGGAGAAAACCCAAAAGTTGTAAAGAGGAACCAGTTCTTGGAAAAAAGAAAAAGTGGTTGGTCAGAGAAAGAAAAAACTCTCAACAAGATGGACTGACACAAAGACTGCAACAATGGGTATCAGCATATCAGACATGGTGAGGATTGTGGAAGATAGAATAAGGTTCAGATCTGTTGTTCATTGGGTCATAGGACTTGACAGCATCTAACAATCACAACTATATATA
>NW_006399831.1:14040932-14051856 GCF_000299155.1 Elephantulus edwardii
TACATCCCTGACGAACCCCCTTCTTAATTTTGAACCATGTAGTGTCTCCTTGCTCTATTCTGACAACTGCCTCTTGGTCCAAGAATGAAGAGAACTTGAAACATATACTTCAGGAGATAAAACACTACACTACCTTGGGTTACCTCTCAACGTAAGGAAAACAAAAGTCCTCATCACTGAGCCAACAAGCAACATCGTGATGACTGAAGAAGAAAATATTGAATTTGTCGACAATTTCATCTTGCTTCTACCCACACCTTTGATACCAGTAGTCAAGAAATCAAAAAACATGTTTTTTTAATTAATTTTAATGAGAGTTTACAGAAACTTTGGATTTCCATTCATTCATTGTTGCACTTTCCTCCCTGCATACCTTTCCCCAGTTCAATTTTCTCTTTGAAAATTAAAAATTCTTTCATTGTTAGACAAGCCCCACCCCCACTACATACTCCACTATGTAGTTTTCATTCCGAACTCTTGTCATGCAAATAATACCTAATCTTATATTCCTTTTATACAGTTCTCTCCTTCATCTGTTTCAATGACGTGTACGTTATTTATCCCCTCTTTTCTTAGTTTCTCCCAACCCCAATGTCAATCCCACATTACAACAGTGACACTGTGTAGTATTTGTCCTTTTGTGACTGAGATATTTCACTCAGCATAATGTTCTCTCTGGTCACCCATTTTGTACAATAATTCATGATTTCCTTGTTTTTCAATGAAGTGTAGTATTCCATTTTGTAAATATACCACAACTTCTCTATCCATTTGTTTGTTGATAGCACTTGGGTTGTTTCCAACTCTTTGCTATTGTGAACAAAGCAGGAATAAACATGGGTGTGCATATATCTGCTTGGTTAGCGGTTCTGGTTTCATTAGAGTATATTCCCAGTAGTGGAATTGCTGGGCCAAATGGTATTTCTATTTGCAACTTTTTGAGAAAGCACCATACTGCCTTCCATAATGATTGCATCATATTATACTCCCTCCAACAGTGAATAAGAGTTCCAGTTTCTCCACAACCTCTCCAGCATTTGTTACTTACTGTTCTGTTAAATTTTGCTATTCTGACTGGGGTGAGATGATATCTCATGGTTGTTTTGATTTGCATCTTTCTTAGAGCTAGGGATTTTGAATACATCTTTATGTGTTTGTTCACCATCTAAATGTCTTCTTTGGTGAAGTGTGTGTTCATATCCTGTGTCCATTTTTCGACTGGCTTGTTTACCTTTATCTAGTTGTGGTGCTTGAGTATTTTATAAATTCTGGATATAAGTCCCTTATCTGGCACGTCATTACCAAATATTTTTTTCCCAGTCTATGGCTTCCCTTTTTATCTTGTTTGAAAAGGTTTTGGATGTATGTAGGGATTTTATTCTTAAAGATACCATTCATCTGTTTTATCCTCTTCTGGTTGTAGGTTTTTCAGGATGCTTGGAAAACTGTTTATGTTGTGGATTAGGACTTGTAGAGTTTTTCCCAAGCTTTTCTCTGATTAAGTTTATAGTCCTTGGTTTGAGTCCTAGGTCCTTGATCCATTTTGAGTTGATTTTTGTGTTTGGAGTGAAATGTGGATCTTGCTTTAGTTTTCTACAGATACTTTTCCAATATTGCCAACACCGTTTGTTAAAAATCAGTTGACTATAGGTAGATGGGCTGATTTCTGGATTCTCAATTTTATTCTATTGATCTGTGTATCGGTCATTGTACTAGTACCACACTGTCTTGGCCACCATGGTAGTGTACTAGAATTTGAAATCGGGGAGTGAGATGCTTCCTACCTTGTTTCTCTCTTTAAGGAGTACTTTCCTTATTCAGGGTCTTTTTCCATTCCAAATGAAATGCCTTTTCCATTTCGTTGAAGAATGGAATTGGTATTTGTATTGCGATTGCATTGAACGTGTAAAGTGCCTTTGATAGCACTGTCATTTTCACAATATTGAATCTTCCTAACCATGAGAAAGGGATATTCTTTCACTTCTCCAAGTCTCTTTTTGTTTCTTGTAGTAATATTTTGTAATTTTCTTTGAATAGTTCCTTTGTGCTTCTGGTTAGATTTACTCCCAAGTATTTAATCTTGTGATTAGTTATTGTGAAGGATATTGTTTTCTTAGCTCCAGTTTCTCTTTGTCACTGTAGAGAAATCCAATTGATTTTTTAGGTTGATCTTGTATCCTGCCACTTTGTTAATTGGCCAACTATGTCCAATAGTTTTCTCACTAAGTCTTCAGAGTTTTCTAAGTATGTAACCATATCATCTGCCTATAGAGATAATTTTACCTCCTCTTTGCCAGTTTGGATACCTCTTACTTCTTTCTCTTCTCTTATTGCTATCACTAAGACTTCCAAAACAATATTAAAGAGGAGAGGTGATAGTTGACATCCTTGCCTAGTTCCTGTTCTCAAAGGGAATGCCTTTAATCTCTCTCCATTGAGAACAAATTGCTCTCATGTTTGCGTACATACTCTTTACTATGTTGAGGAAATTCCCCTCTAATCCTGTTTTGTTGAGTGTTTTAATCAGGAAAAGGTGTTGGACTTTGTCAAAGGCCTTCTTTTGCATCAATTGATAGGATTATGTGGTTCTTGTACTTTGCTTTGTTAATGTGATGAATTACATTCATTGTTTTTCTTATGTTGAAGCATCCTTGCATATTTGTTCTGAATTTCACTTGGTCATGGTGAATTATTTTTTGATGTGTCATTGGATCCTATTGGCCATGATTTTATTCAGGATTTTTATGTCTATGTTCATGATAGACATTGGCCAATAGTTTTTATTTTGGTGAAGTCTTTACTTGGCTTTTGTGTCAAGGATATGTTTGCTTTATAGAATGAGTCTGGGAGAATTCCATCCTTTTCTATTTTTTGAAATAGTTTATGTAGAATTTGTGTCAGTTCTTCTTTGAAGCTTGATAAAATTCACTTATAAAACCATCTGGTCCAGAGCTTTTTCGATCTGGAAGTTGTTTTATTACCTTTTCAATTTCTTATTTTGTAATGAGTCTGTTCAGGTGTTCAATTTCAGTTTATGTTAGTTTCTTTCAGTAGGTGGTGAATTTTTAAATATTTTCCCATTTCCTCTAGGTTTTCATATTTGTTTGAGCATAGTTTTTTTAAAAAGCATGTTTTATTGAGAAAATTTGCTGCTGTCAAGGACTTCTCCAAATTACTGAACAGCAATAATGCTAGTTTAATGACTAATGTGTGCCTACCTCAAGCCTTAGTCTTTTAAGTTACTTGCTTTGGATCTGAAAATGGAACAATTATTAAAGATGACAGAAGAAGAATCTATGTTTTTGAGTTGTGGTGTTGGAGAATGCTGAATAGCCCATGGAATATCACCCCACCCCCACCTCAACAACCGCAAAACAAAACCCCAAATCTGTATTGGAGAAAGCAGAACCAGGATGCTTCTTAGAGGTAAGAATGGTAAAATTTCATTGCACATATTTAGGTCAAGAGAGTCCAGACCTTGGAAAGGGGCTTCATGCTTGGGAAGGTGGAGGTCAGTGGGAGAGAAGACAACTCCTAAATAAAATATATTGACACAATGACTATAACAATGCACTCAAATGTATTAGAGATTTTGAGGATAGCACAGGGAAAGGGCAACGTTCAGATCCATTGTTTATAGGGCCACTATAGTTGTAGCCAACTTGACAACACCTAACAACACAACACAACCACAAACTTACGTACGTCTCCATTTCTATCTCTTTTTGCAAAGGTGTGTATGCACATCTATCTTATTCTATTCTTACAAAGCACCATAACACAACCACATCAAACTAACTATAGGTTCCATGATGTAGCGTTTATGTCTGTTTCTCATTACAATGGTATTACCAGAACCCAATGTAGTGTAAAAATTTTAAAGTATAACATCAATAAATACTTGTTGGTTGAATAAATGAGTTGCTCTCAAATTAAAAAAAACAAAAAACTTTCGCTTCAATTTATCCCAAAACAAACTTAGTACTGTCAATTCCAACTACTAGTGACTCTGAAGGATAGAGTAGAGGTGCCCCATGGGGTTTTCAAGGCTGTGCAATTTTAAGAAAACTGACTGTCACAATTTTCTTTCACAGAGCAGAAGGTGGATTTGAATTACCAATCATTTATTTTAGTTGACCTAGTTTTTAACTATTGCAGTACTAGGGAGCTTATTAACTTTCCCTCCAGGCAAGAAAAGCAAACCCACTGTTGTCAGGTCAGTTCCAATTCCTTTTTTTAAAAATGTGATTTTATTGTATATTGATTTGCATATAAGATTATTACATACAGTGTTTATTTTTCAATATAACTTCTCTAGCCCTTATTTGATGTCACTATGTGGATGAGGCATGTTGGCTGTTCCACAAAGGTATTGGTTAGCTACCCTTCCACAAAGTGACTGGCTCATCTCAACAATCTACAAGGGTATTGGCTAGTCTCATCAACAGATTGAAGAGCTCTAGCTGCAAATAAAAGAAGCAGCCTGCACCAGAAGAGAGAATTCTTCTCCAAACCAGAGAAGAAAGACCTGTCCCAACCTACTGAAATGTAGGTTGAGATGGCAGCAGCAAAGATGACTGAACTGGAGAATTGATATGAGATGGGATTTTGATGTGGTTGAGGGGAAGCCAATATTGACAGGACTGAAAACTTTGTTGAGCAATTGGGAGAGGGAAGACAATATTGGCAGGACTGAGAACTTGGGAATGCCACAAGGCTTGAGGCTGAGGCTCCTATGTGCACATTTTGGGAGATGTCTTGATTGTATTCTGTTATTAATCTTAATTATAACCATTTGACTTTCCCAATATGGTTCTTTGTGGTCTGTGAGTTATCACATTGGATTTTGGATGCAACAAAACGTAAGATTCATGTTGAGATGAGCATAAAGAAGTATGGGAGCACGAGGGACATATCTGCCCTCATGAGAATTGGTTTTTGTGTTATTGATGCTGTAAATGGAGATAGTTCCCTCTGTGAAGTCTGTAAGGGTCAGATATGGTGCTCCCCACATGGACCTTGCTCTTTTTTACAGTATACAGTGTGTTTAATTTATGTATCATGTGCTTCACATATTGTTTCATTCACATTATGTTTCATACAATTATTTATGTACCTTGTGTTTTACAAAAAGTCAGTCACCATTGACCAATGCCTGCCCCCTGTCTTTTCAGGTCTGCACTGCATATTTCCCATTCCTTCAGCCACCACCTTCTTTTCTGCCCTCTGAACTCAACTGTTGCAGTGATTTCTCTCCTCCCCATTTTCTACACCTTTGGCCCTCATTCCTTTTGGATTTTTATGCATGTTTTTATTATTTTTCCTTCTACTTTTACATTAATGCTCTTATGCAGAATTTCCCCTTTTGAGATCAAGGTTATTTCACTCAGCATAATGCTTTCTAGACTCTCCCATGATAGATAATATTTTATTAGTGCTGCATAGTATTCCACTATACTAATGTACCACAATTTCTTAATCCATTAATTTCGGATGGACATTTTGGCTATTGTCATTTTTTCCCCTATTATGAATAATGCTGCTGTGAACATGGGTGTATATTATCTCCATTTAGTTTCCATTCTTTTTTTTTTCAATTTTATTTTATTTTTAAACTTTAATGAAAGTTTATAGAGACTTTGAATTTACATTTTTACATTGTTGCATACTTTTCTCCCTACCTACCCCTCCCCCAGTTCACTTTTCTCTTTGAAGAAAAAAAAATTTCATTGTTGTACAATCCTCCCCCTCCCCAAGTCCACTTTACTATGCAGCTCTTATTCTGGACTCCTGTCATGACAATAATACCTAGTCTTATATTCCTTTTAAACAGTTCTCTCCTTCATCTGTTTCAATGCAGTATACATTATTTAGCCCCTCTTTTCTTAAGTTCCCCCAACTCTGATGTCAGTCTCGTTTTACAATAGTGGCACTATGTAGTATTTGTCCTTTTGTGACAGAGATATTTCACTCAGCATAATGTCCTCCAGAGTCACCCATTTTGTATATTTCATTAGTTCCTTGTTTTTCAATGCAGCATAGTATTCTATTGTGTGAATATATCATAACTTCTCTATCCATTTGTTTGTTGATAGGCACTTGGGTTGTTTCCAACTCTTTGCTGTTGTGAACAAAGCATGAATAAACATGGATGTGCATATATCTGCTTGGGTAGCAGTTCTGGTTTCTTTAGGGTATATTCCCAGTAGTGGAATTGCTGAGTCAAATGGTATTTCTATTTGCAACTTTTGAGAAAGCACCATACTGCCTTCCATAGTGGTTGCATCATTTTATACTCCCACCAACAGTGAATAAGGGTTTCAGTTTCTCCACAACTTCGCCAGCATTGGTTGTTTGCTTAGTTTCAATTCTTATCAACCATCTGTCAGTTTTCTGATATGGGAAGAGATTGCCTATCTTTCTTTCCTCCAGAGAGTGACTTCTAGCAGCCCAATATGTTTTTCATTAAAATGTCAAGGCTCCTTCTTTACTCTTGTTATCTAAGAGATAGGAAGCTCTGGTGACATAATCTGTACCTAGTTGTGGTGCTAACCAAAAGGCTCTGGTTTCCTGAAAGCTCGAACTCACCAGGGGATCTGAGGAAGAAAAAGGGATAATCTTTTCCCATAGGGGTTGATTTGTAGCCTCTGCACCCCAATTGAGGATAGCAAGGATAGCGAAACTTTGTCTCACATGTTTTGGGTATGTTGTTTGGAAGAGCCAGTCCTTTGAAAGGGGCATCTTTCTTGGACAGATAGAGAGTCAGTGAAATAGAAGACCATCAATAAGATGGATTGACAGAGTCTAACAATGGGCTCAAATGTGTCAGAGATGTTGCAATTAGCACAGGACAGGGCAGGATTAGAGTGGCTATGAGTTATGACTGACTTGAAATGCCTAACAACAGCAACAACATGAGTCACATGGACTTGATTAAGTGAGGCTAAGTTTACATAAAGGGTAAGGAGCTCTTGAAGAATGGTATGTTATGTCTTGCATTGCTAAACAATACGTCAGCTGTTCAAATTCACCAGATGATCCATGGGAGAAAAATAGGCAGTCCCCTCCCATAAGGATATACCACCTCAGGAATACAATGAAGTGTTGCCATGAAACACAATTGACTAAACAGCTATGGGTTTGGTTATGAGGTAGGTGCTCTGGTGGCATGGAGTGTTGTGTGTTGTGCAGCAGCAGTTCTGATTCCATCAGCTACAAACTGCTCCATGGGAGAAAGATAAGCAGTCTCCTCCCATAAAGATTTACAGTATCAAAAATCTGATTGAGAAATAATATGATTTTGAATCAAGTTGATGGCAATGTGTTTGCTTTATATAAGAGGAAGCCCTGCCAGATGATACATAATACATTCAGGTGCTAACTGAAAGATTAGCTGCCCCCAGGGGAGAAATAGTGGCAGCCTCCAAACCCCAATAGATGGTAGTTTCTATGAATTGGGATGACTCAGTGGCAAGGGGTGATATAAGTGAAGGGTTAATTTTGCAGTTGAATGGCTATTTAGGGCCTCAGTAGAAAATAACTTGACCTTTTCTTTGTTGTCATGGGGATTCAGCTTATTTTCTGCATCACTTCTGATGATGTCGACTACCTTTGCACACACTCTGGGTTTGTTTCTGCGTTTGGCTGCTCAGCTCACATACTGACCTGGGGTTAATAAGCTCATGTCCTTGGAAGCAATAGAGGTTTATTCCGGTTACTTCAAATAACAAAGGCTTCATTTTAAGGATATATGTGAAAATGAGTAAGCTAGAGATCTTGGCTGGATAAGCAGTTCACTCAGACAACAGAGTCCTGAAAGGTTATGCGGAGTTAAATGCAGCTCTTGTCAGCATGTCAACAGAACTGATTGCTTTCTGTTCTATGTCTTTGTGGCTAACACAGCTCACTACTCTTTTGTTTCTGAATCGCTTGGGATATTTTCAGGTTTCTCCTTTTAATACTGGTTAGTTACTTCTACTAACAACAGCTCACTTGTGGTTTCACCACTTCCTGCTATCTGTTCTATTGCTGTGTCTGCTGATTTCCTTCTTAGTGTCTGTTGTTGTTATGTATCAGAACTGACCCATAGTGACCCTCCAACTGGTTTTCAGAGGCAGTAAATCAGGAGGATATTGCCCATCTTTCTTCTATGGAGCACCTGCTGACTTCCACAGCATGACTTTAGGTTGGCAGTGCAGCTCTTTACCACTTGGCCATCAGATTGTTTAGTCCCTGTTACTTAACTTTGAGCTTAGGTGACCTAGTGGTAAGAAGCTACAAACAAAGGTAGATGGTTAGAATCCACCAGCTGTGTGGTTAACTGCTTCGAAAACCTGCCCTACTAGACAAGGATTAGCTGACATCCATTGATTCACTCAATGTTTGTAGTACTGAGTTCAATTATCTCTACTTCTTGTTTTGAGACAAATGCTTCTTATACACTGAAGATTATGATGGGCCAATTTTGACTCAGCAATACACAACAATTAACTGTTACGTATATTCTCTATATAGCTTGCATTAAAATTCACCTAGATGTTTCACTGTGACTGATTCTCATGCCAGAACATACCAAAACCTAGGTCAGCTTTGTTGACTGTGATTTTACTCTTGGTTCAAATAGATCAGAGCAGGGCAATATGTTAATATGCAGTGGTGTGCTGAAGGTTGTTTTTACCAATTCCTAAGAGTCAACTGTGAAATATTTAGGAATTTAAAATCCAAATTGTTAAACAATTGGTAGCTTGAAATCAGCCAAAATGGGATTATTTACACCACAGGCAACAACTTAAAGAGTAAAGTGATTCTGATCCAAGTCTTACTTTTTTTGATTGTGTCCTACGCATCTGAAAGTTAGTTATTGAATAAGGAAGACTGAAGAAAAAAATCAATGTCTTTAAATTGTGCAGTTGGAGAAGAGTACTGAGTATTTGGACTGCCAAAAGAACAAGTAATTCTGTTTTGGAGAAAGTCCACCCAGGGTGCTTCTTAGAGGCAAGAATGGTAAAATGTTGTCTCGTATCCTTTTGGCACTTGTTAGAAGAGGATCAGAGAAAGGGAGGAACACCCTCAACAGCTGGATTGAAGCACATCAGAGGATGTTAAGGATGCCACAGAGCAAGGTTCAGATCTGTTGTTTATAGAGTTGTTATGAGTTGTAGACAGCTCAGTGGTGCCCCAAACACTGCCACTAACAATGGTGGGGTTGGAATGGGGAGGAAAGGAGGTAGGATTGCAGGGGAGTAAATCCCATGAGAGGAGACAAAATTATTAGACAACAGTTGCCCACAGGCAGAGGGTGTGACTTTGGGCAAAATTACTCTCTTCAGCTGTGGGCAATTCCCAGAAAGGAATTTAGCTGGGAACAAATAGGTATTAACACTCCCAGATGTAGGCGGAATGAATGACTATATTCTAAAGGAAAATTCAAGTAGTTCTCACGCATCTACTATCTGTAGAAAAGGTTAAAAAGTGTACTAAAAAGAAATTAAAATTTCTCTAAAGTGTACAAGTTGTTTTATTACATTCCCAAGCAAAACTACTTTGATAGTTTTTCACAAATCTCAGAGGGTGGTAATTTTAATTTTGTGTAGTCTGTAATTTTTCATAGCTTACCTCTTCTAAAAATAATTGTGATCCTAGATTCTTCACCAGCAAGATCAGAAGATAATATGTTTGACATTTCATAGTATTACACTTATCCACCATCTTTACCTACCTCTCCTTATCATCTCTCCAGTCAGTAGGATTTCCTTTCCAGTATTAGTGTAACCAACCAGGAATTACATGGTCTCCTCTTTTCTCTTTGTATTCACATACACAGTAGCATTGGGTTTCAGAGTTTCTCAATTACAGTTTTGCATGTCCTAGGATAATTAATGTTAGTTTCGGCAAATTAAAGATGGTTCTGGTGCTTGAGGAAGGTCTTTAAAGAGATAGACTGATACAGTGACTACAACAATGAACTTGAGCCTGGTGGAGATTGTGAGGATGAAGGAGCAAAGGACAACATTTTGGTCTGTTCATAGAGTTGCTATGAGTCATAGTTAGCTCAAGGCATCTAACAATAATAAAAATGTTTGCTTTGGACCACATTTATTAAAATTGGAACAATATAAAAAATATTATTAGTATGACCCCTGAACAAGTATGATGTGAAAAGGGAAGAAATCAAGAAGTTAAGGAGCTGAATAGAAGATTTCAAAGGCTGCTCAGAAAGACAGGGCAAAATATTATAATGAAATGTGCAAGGAGCTGGAGTAAGAAAATCAGAAGGGCCAAATTTACTCAGTATTTCTTAAGCTAAAAGACCTAAAGAATAAATTCAAGCCATAAATTGCAATGCTTAAGGATGCTATGGGCAGAATATTGAACAATTTCAAGAAGCATTAAAAGCAGATGGAAGGAATATACAGAGTCATTGTACCAAAAAGAATTGGCTGACACAGAAGAAGTTCAAGAAAAAGAAAAGTATGAGCAAGAGACAATGGTGATGAAGGAGGAAGTGCAAGCTACTCTGAAGGACTTGACAAAAATAAAACCCCAGGAATTGATGGAATACCAATTTATGTATTTCAGAAAACAGATGCATGTGCTCACCAAGTTGTGTCAAGAAATCTGGAGGACAACTACTTGGCCAATTGACTGGAAGAGATCCATATTTATTCCCATTCCAAAAAAAGGTGACCCGACAGAGTGTGGAAATTATTGTACAATATCACTAATATCACACACTAGCAAAATCCTGCTGAAGATTATCCAGAAAAGACTTCAACAGTACAGAGAACTGTACTGACAGAGAACTATCAGAAATACAGGCTGGGTTTAGAAGAAGTCATTACACTAGGGACATTATTGCCAATGTCAGATGGGTCTTGGCAGCAAGCAGAGAGTATCAGAAGAATGTCTATCTGTGTTTCATTGA
>NW_006399831.1:14052542-14058244 GCF_000299155.1 Elephantulus edwardii
TAGTATTCCATTGTGTGGATATACCACAGCTTCTCTATCCATTCATTTGTTGATGGGCTCTTAGGCTGCTTACAACTCTTTGCTATTGTAAACAAAGCTGCAATAAACATGGGTGTGCATATAGAAGCAAGGCTTTTTGAGGAGGAGTGTGGCATAAAGATTTGAGGGAGACTCATTAACAACCTATGATGTGCAGAAGACACAACCTTGCCTGCTGAAACTGAAGAAGACCTGAAGCACTTGCTGCAAAAGGTGAAGGACTGTAATCTTCAATATAGATTGAAGATCAACATCAAGAAGACAAAAGCTCTCACCACTGGGCCAATTGGCAGCACCATAATAGATGGAGAAGAGATTGGGGTTTTTAACAATTACAGCTTGCTCGGATCCACAATCAACACTCTTAATACCAGCAGTCAGAAATCAAAAGACCACTTGCATTGGGAAACTCTGCTGTCATGGACTTCTTCAGAGTGCTGAAGAGCAACGATATCAGTCTAGATACAAAGGTGTACCTAATCCAGGCCATGGTCTTCCCAATTACTTGTTATGCTTCAGAAAGTTGGACAATGACTAAGGATGACAAAAGAATAGATGCTTTTGAGTTGTGGTGCTAGAGAAGAGTCTTGAATGTGCCATGGACTACCAAGATAACAAATCGGTCTTTCTTGGAGAGGGTGAAACCAAGTCTCTCCTTGGAGGCTAGGATTTTGAAGCTCTACCTCACATACTTTGGGCACATGGCCAGGAGAGATCAGTCCTTGGAGAAGGCCATCATGCTCTGAAGCATGGACAGACAGCGTAGGAGAGGGAGACCAAGGATGAGATCGACTGACACAGTAACTGGGGTTTTGGGGATTGGTGTGTGGAAATTAGTGAGACTGGCTCAGGACAGGGAAAGGCTCAGAGCTGCTATACATAGGGTCACTAAGCATTGCAGGCAACTCAACCAATAACATTCTATGGTAGGTTTGGAAGCAGGAGCGTCATCCACTTCCTAAACAACTTGCCCCCGGAGACTCTATGAACTTGGATAAATGTCGATAGTTGTAGAGGTGCTTCAGGCCTTTTGCTTATAGGGTCACTAAGAGTCATCCTCGATTCGAAGGCAATCAATAACACAACAACAACAACAACAACAACAACAACAACAACATGTTTAATAGAGGAAGATATATTTCATTTTGTATTTCTGGCAATTTCCTATTGACGTGTGGATGCAGTAATTTATTAAAATTATCTTCACCAAAATTTTATTGGCATGAAATAATTAATATTGTTTGATAATTTCAGCGTCCTATTGGGTCACCTTTCTTTGAATGAATACAAATACAAATCTTTTCCAGTGGGTTAACCAAGTAGCTGTCTTCTAAATTTCTTAACTTATTAAAGATATTGTTGTTTTTACGTACCATTGAGTCAAGTACAACTTACAGTGACCCTGTGAACAACAGATATGAACTTTGTCCTATTCTGTGCCATCCTCATCACCTCTGACACACTTGAGCCTATGGCCGCAGTCTCACTGTATCAATCCATCTCTTTAGGGGGTCTTCCTCTCTTTCACTCACCTTATACCTTTCTAAGTATGATGTCCCTATCAAAAGAATAGCCTCTCCTAGCAACATGCCTAAAAGTATGTGAGATGAATCTTTACTATTTTTGCCTCCCAGAAGAACTCTGGCTGAACTCTTTCCAGGACACATCTATTTGTTCTTTTGGTACTTCATGAGCTAGTCAGTAATATTCTCCAACAACATAACTCAGAGGATCAATTCTTTTAATGTCATCTTTAATTGTCTAATTTTCAGGTGCACAGACAATGACTGAAAAGACTATAGTCTGAATTAGGCACACATTAGTCTTTAAAATGACATCACTGTTCACACAATGCAGCTTCCACTTTCTCCTTCATTACCCTTGGTTCCTGCTAATATGGTACTTCCTGAAATTTAGTCAATTGAAGGTTAAAAACTATATAGCATTTGTGGTTACCTTCTTCTCTTTTGAATGGAGTAGAATACTAGGATATATGCCTTAGCACTTAGAATGCTATATATATCCCCCCAAGACAAGGAAATTAAATTTCCAATTCTTGGAGAAAATGCGTTTTTCATTTGAACTAAAACTTCAATTGTATGACCTTGCTAAGAAGGTGCTGTTATCTGGTCTTCTTCCACTGGGGAGAAACCAGCTTTTCACTGAAAGTTTTCAATTGTTTTAAAGAAGAAAGACTAGTATCTTTACTGAACTGTAGTAAAAAGTATAGACTTCATGGAAAGAAAGAAATGTGATTGAAAAATTATTATTAAATCAAATTATTTCCTACAGAAGAGGCATATAACTGTTGCATACTGACATTTAGTCCTTATAAATCTTGCCATTGTAAAATCTCATGTGGTCAGAGCAATTAGATATTTTGAGGGTCTTCTGACAGTTGTTTAATTTAATTATTATTTTGAATCTCTTCCTTTTGTAGGTTGAATTTTGTCCCTAAAAAGACATGATGAAAAATAACAATGAGATATCATCTCACTTCAGTAAGAATAGCAAAATTTAACAGAACAGCAAACAACAAATGCTGGCAAGGTTGTGGAGAAACTGGAACTCTTATTCACGGTTGGTGAAAGTGTAAAATGGTCCAACCACTGTGGAAGGCGGTGTAGCGCTTTCTCAAAAAGTTGCAAATAGAGATACCATTTGACTCAGCAATTCCACTACTGGAAATACACCCTGAAGAGACCATAACTGCCTCACAAACAGATATATGCACACCCATGTTTATCGTGGCTTTGTTCATAATAGCAAGGAGTTGGAAACAAGCCCATCAATAAATGAATGGATAGAGAAGCTGTGGTATAGTCACAGAATGGAATACTATGCTGCATTGAAAAACAAGGAACTCATAAAATATTATTCAAAATGGGTAATCTTGGAGGACATTATGCTGAGTGAAATATCTCAGTCTCACAGGGACAAATACTGCATAGTTCCCTGTTGTAGAACAGGACTGACCTCAGGGTTGGGGGGATACTGAGAAAGAGGGAATAAGTAATGTATACTGCATTGTAACAGATGAGGGAGAATACTGTTTAAGAGGGATATGTGATTAGGAATTATTGTCATGACAGGAGTCCAGAACAAAGGCTGTATAGTAGAGTGGACCTGGGGGGAGGGATTGTAAAAACAATGGGGGAAGTTTTCTTTTACTTTTCAAAGAGAAGAGTGTACTGGGGGAGAAAAGTACAACAATGAATGAATGGAAATCCCCCACAAAAAATTCTGATGAGGGATCTGGAGTTCATTTAGTTCTGGTGTTTCTCTCTTCACATTGTAATGGTCCTCTACTGCTCCTTACTCCCATTGCAGTTTTCCTTCTCTTATAACTAAAGTCTATTTGCTTGTCTTAAAAAAGACAATAAAATGAAGAAAAATATGTTAACGTTCTAACATTCTCTTTCTCCACCTGAGAATCTGACTTTGCTCATTACTAGTGTTTCTGCAGATATGATCAGTTTAAGATGAGCACAGACTTTAGGGTGAGCCTCAATACAGTATGATTGGAGTGATGGGTAATATTGTGCTTCACTATCCTCAGTATGTAATTATCCTATGTTTTGGAAATTCTAACTTCTATTATGCTATTGAGGTGGAGCTGGAGATGGTTCTATACATACATACATGATTAACCTGATCAGAAAAAGACACAGTTTCCTAAGGAATGTGGCCTGCAGTGAATATATGTTTTGAATATCTGGTTTTAGTCTAATTCTACACCTGGCTGTCTGGCTGTAAAATGAGTGTAGGCAGCATAGGGTTGGCTAAACATGACCTCTACCAACTGCACAAAGGGGAACTTTCTCCATCAAAGACGTCCACAGTATAAAACTAATTCCTTTAAGGTCCGTCTCCCATACTCCTGTATCTACTTCTACTAACTCCAACACCAATTTTACTGCCCTACTGGGTTTGAAATCCATTGTAATGACCACAAAGACTGTATTTAACCATAATCACAGTTACAGAGCTTACCAGGGAAGTTAATAGGCTATAATTCTGGTTGACAGCAGGAAACAATCCCTTAGTCTAGACAGCTTCTCATGTGTGGTCACAGGCCTTTTTACCTTCAGTCTCACAACCTAGGTTAGTGTTACAAAGATCCCTTAGGTCTACTATCTTCCCTTACACTTCCAACAAGTTTGACATCTTCCTTCAGTCCTCCAACAAGTTTGGTGAAGGTCGTTGGCTCTGCCTCTGTGAGACAGAAGCCATACGTCAACTCTGTCTCATGGCAGTCGCTGGTTCTCTGCTGAGGCTGCTGCCTGGGTGATGCAGGAATCTCTGGCCTCAGAGGAGGTGTGCTGCACTTCCTGCTGCTTCTTCCTTGTTAGTATTCAGATACCTAAATTTCTGTGGCTGAACTCACTTAATTTAAATGTAGTGGAATGGTGAGACTAGTCAATCTGCCCGTACATAGATTAACACACCCTCTTTGTACAGTCTCTCCCAGACATGAGGTAAAGTCTAAGAAAGCCATTTCAGACAATAAACTCTTGACACCACATTCATCCATGACTTGAACATCAGTGGCCTGATGTACTTACCAATTTTGGACTTTTTAGCCTTTAAACCTGCAATCTCCAAATCTCTACAATCTTGTTTCTTTATGACAGCCTTTGGATTTACCTGCTTCTGAAGCCATAGTCTGAGTCTCCTGCTTGCTGATACTATGAACTCATTATACTTCCCATATGTATTCGTTTCTTGAGATCCAGTCCACAGACTCAGCACATGTCATGTTCTACAAGCCATTTCTTGAATTCTTATTTATCTATCTAATCTAATATAATCTATCTATCTATAGATATATAAAGTTGTTGATGTTGTTATATACCATGAAGTCAGAACTGACTCATAGCTGATTCTCTAGTGAATTTTCAGAGGCTGTAAATTATATGTGAGGAGATTGCCTGTCTTTTTCCTGTGGAGCAGCTGGTGGGTTCAAACTGCTTACCCTTGGGTTGACAGTATAATTCCTTACTACTTAACCACCAGAACTCCATCTCTCTCTCTCTCTCTCTCATCTATCTATCTATCTATCTATCTATCTATCTATCTATCTATCATCATCATCATCATCATCATCTATCTAGACATTGACATTTTAATCATGCTTGGACAGAGAATAGACACAATGACAGTAGCAAAGGGCTCGAGTATTTCAGAGATAATGAGAATGGCACAGAATAGGACATGGTTCAGATCTGTTGTTTTTAGGGTCCCATATGAGCCATATTCCACTTGATGGCATCTAGTAGCAACAACATCTCTCTCTCTTGTCAAGAGAAAGAAGTAACTAACTCATTTAAGCTATCCTTTTTGGTTCTAAATCAACAATAAGAGAGAATGAATTACCTATTTACTATTTTTTTCTTCCCTCTTTCGCCTCTTTCATGACTGATAACTATCAAAGACTGTTGCTATCTGTAGGTAAAGGGTTCTGTAGATTTTTATTTTTTTATTTTTTTTTTTGTAGAACTGCTTCTTTTAATATTTTAAAGTAAAATATGGGCATGTTAAAGGAATAATACACAAATTTAAACTCTACATCCTTCCTCTACCAGTTTGGCTCTGTGCCTCTTTAAGATTTAGAAACTTGGTAAAACCACACATTTTCATGCTGAAAATAATAGTGTAACAAA
>NW_006399831.1:14058644-14062047 GCF_000299155.1 Elephantulus edwardii
GACATTATTTATTGAGTCATCTACTAATTCTTTAATGTTATCAATTCCTATGACTTTTCCACTAGAGCCAACCATACGTGTAAAACAGGCTGTAAGGATTCCACTTCCAGACCCTACATCCAGGGCCTTAGCTCCTTCATGCAGCTGGTCAAATAGAAGCTCGAGTGCATATGCATGCATGTGCGGCGTACTGATTGTTGCTTGGAAACGGGTTCTGTAGATTTTTATAGTAGAACACTTCCAGAATATTTGTCCTTTTGTGACTAATTTATTCACTCATCAAATGTCCATCCATGTTGTGGTATTTTAGGAATTCTTAATGATTCTTTAGTGTTATATAATATTCTATTGTGTGCACATGCACAGTTTATCCATTTGTCCAAGTTGGACTCTTAGGTTATCCCTAGCTCTTTGTTATTGCAAATAATGCTACAATGAATATGAATGTGTATAAGTCTCTGTCTTATTTCTTAAGTCTTATTTCTTTGGTGTACATATCTAATAGTGGCATTTTGATAGTATTTAGGGTCAAATATTAGTTATTTCTATTTCCTCTTTATTTCCAACTTTTAAAAGGAAATGACGTTTAGTTTTCCACAATAGTTGTACCATTTTATAGTTTCACCAATGTTATATGAGAGCTCTAGTCTTTCTGCAGCCTCACTACTATTGGGTATCTTCTGTCTTATTAACTCTGCTATTGTTGCTGGGGTGTTGTTTGATTTCTTGACTACTGTTTTTATTAGCATTAATTGTGAATTCAAATATAATTAATTACTTGAAAATATCAATCTCTTATCTGTTTGTATTATACTTACTGGTTCTAGGTAGTCAAATTAACTCCTGCTGTTATAAACACATGGAAAACTGTCAATTCAAGTACAACTTATAGAAACACTGTGAACAACAGATCAGAATCCTATCCTATCCTATACCATCCTCACATACTTGTGCCCATTGCTGCAGTCACAGTGCCAACCCATCTGGATGGAGGTCTTCCTTTCTTTTACTGACCCTCCACCCTTCCAAGAATTATAATCTTTTCCAAGGATTAGTTTCCCCTGGCAACATGTCCAAAGTAGGAGAGACAAAGGTTAGTCATCCTCGCTTCCTAAAAAGTACTTCAATTTCACATTGTCCAAAACATACTTGTTATTTCTTTTGGCTGTCCATGGGATATATAAGACCTTTCTCCAACATCACAGCTCAAAGATTCCAATTCTCCTGTCATCCATATTTATTGTCCAGCTCTCAGGTACAAGTAATTAAAAAGACCATGGCCTGAATTAGGTACACCTTAGTCTTCAAACTGACATCATTGCTCTTTAGTATTTTGGAGAGGTCCTTGACAGTGGACTTGATCAACACAATACACCTACTCATCTCTTTTCTGCTGGTACCAAGGGTGTTAATTGTCGATCCAAGCAAGACAAAAATAAGTAAGTTTCAATTCTTTCTCCGTTTATCATGTTGTTATCTATTGATCCAGTGCTAAGTACCTTTGTCTTCTTGATGTTGGTAAGGACTTTGTCTTCTTGATGTTAAGATACAATCCATATTGAAAATTGTACTCTTCAGATTCTGCAGCAAGCAGATTCTTCAGCTCTCCCTGCAATTTAGCAAGCACAGTTGTGCCATCTGCATAATGTACATTGTTGATGAGTCTTCATTTGTTGTTGATACTACATTCTTCCTCACAGAGTCCAGCATCACAAATTATTTACTTAGTATAAAGATTTAGTAAGGATAAAAAAGGATGCACCTCTGACATACATCCTTCCTGATTTTAAACCATACGCTGTTCTCTTGTTCTGTTTGGGCAACAGCTTTTTGGTCTAGGGATAGATTTCATATAAGCACAATTAAGTGTTTTTATATTCCTATTCTTCTCAATATTGGTCACAATTTGTTGTGATCCACACAGTCAAATGCCTTTGCATTGTCAACGAAACACAGATATATTTTCCTCTGGTCCTCTTCACTTTTAGCAAAGATCCATCTGACATTGGCAATAACGTCTCTGATGCCATGGTCTCTTCTAAACACGGTCTGTATTTCTACATTTGCCGCAGAATGTCAAGGACTATCGTCTTCAATATAGATTGAAGCTCAACATCAAGAAGACAAGTATTCTCCCCACTGGGCCAATTGGCAGCACCATAATGGATGGAAAGGTGACTGAGGTTGTTAACAATTTTAGCTTGCTTGGCTTCACAATCAGTACTCTTGGCACCAGCAGCCAAGAAATCAAAGTCTAATTGCTCTGGGGAAAGCTCCTGTTAGGGTTCTTTCCAGATGCCAGTCTTGAGACTAAGGTGCATCTGATTTAGCCCATGATCTTCTCAATTACTTGCTATGCATTAGAGAGCTGGACAATGACTAATATTGACAGAAGAAGAATTGATGCATTTGAGTTATGGTGCTAGAGAAGAGCCTTGAACATACCATGAACTGCTAAGAGAACAAACAGTTTTATCCTGGAAAAGGTGACACCAGGTTGCTCCTTGGAGGCAAGGATTTTGAAACTCTGACTCACATAGTTTAGGCATGTTGCAAGGAGTGACTAATACCTGGAGAAGGATATCATGCTTGGATTGGTGGAGGTAAAGTATAAGAGAGGAATACCCTGGATGAAATGAATTAACAAGTAAGTGGTGTAATGAGTGTAGGTTTGTCAGAGACAATGAGACTGGCTCAGGATAAGGCAAGGTTCAGAGGTATTGTACATAGAGTCGCTGTAAGTTGACTCAAAAGCATATAATAACAACACACAAAGCCTTTTAGTCACAGGTTAAATTTATTCTGCTCATAGCCACCTACCTCTCAACTCTTGACCCTAACATATTTATATTGAGCGTGTTTACATTTGGCTTGCTGTTTCCAGACCCAAGTTCCTGGCTGCCAAGTGTTTTGCAATTTATAATGACTCTACAGGACAAGAGTAGAACACAAGAGTCCAACATTGTGAATTATTTGCTTAGCATCCAGATTGGATAGGTATGGAGAAAGGATGAACCCCTGATGCACACCTTTCCTGATTTTATTTGTTGTAGAAGATCAAAGACAATAAACAGCCTTCAATATGTGGTTTCCAAGACTGTAATCCCAATGGAAGCAGACTGCTACTTTTTATATCTCCCTATCATTCAGATATATGCACCAACAACCAGAGTCAAAGAAGAAGAAATAGATGATTTCTACCAACGTTTACAGTCGGAGATAGATCGAACATGCAATCAAGATGTATTGATAATAATGGGTGACGGGAATGCAAAAGTTGGGAATAGTGAAGAAGAATCAGTGGTCAGAAAACATGGGTTTGGTGACAGGAATGAGGCTGGAGATAGAATGATTGAATTTTGTAAAATCAATGACTTAATTCATTGCAAATACATTTTATAAG
>NW_006399831.1:14064087-14077583 GCF_000299155.1 Elephantulus edwardii
TTAGGGCTGTTGTGCATAGGGTCGGTATGAGTTGCAAACGACTCGACGGCACATAACAACAGCAACAACAACATAAATGTCTTTAATACTTTATTTTGAGTGAATGCTTATAAATCCTATTGTGTTTTCATTTATCATTCAGGCATATTTTGCTTGATAAGATTAATTACAATTGATTAATTATTAGGGAGCTCTTGTGGCCTGGTGGCAAGAAGCTGCACTGTAATCCTGAATGCATGTGATTCAAGGCCTCCTCTGCTTCATGGGAGAAGGATGGGCAATGTCTTCCCGTGCGATTAACTGCCTGTGAAAACTTGATGGAGGGTCAGCTATGGCTTGGTTCCAACTTGATGGTCCACAACAACAAACAACAACAATTAATTAATTAATTACAAGTCTAACCAAGTCCTTATTGAACGCTGCACATCTTAAATGGGAGGAGAGTGTGTATCTTTTACCATCAGAGTGACTGGTGGATTCAAACCACCTAGAGATGCACTTACTCTTTAATGTTATGTAAGTTTATCCTCACTATGAAACCAGCCCTTGCTGGTTGTTGTTAGGTTCTGTCGAGTTGAGTACAACTTTTAGTGACCCTATGAACAAAAGATCTGAAACCTGTACTATCTTACGCCATCTTCATACTTCCCGATACACAGGAGTTTGTTGTGGCAGTCAGTGTCAATATACCTGGTTGAGGGTCTTCCTCTCCTTTGCCAACCCTCCACCCTTTATAGAAGAATCATGTCCCTCTCCAAAGAACAGCCCCTCCTAGCAACATGTCTGAAGTATGCAAGGTGAAGCCTTGCCTCCAAAGAGCACTCCGGCTGCACCCTCTCTAAGACATATCTCTTTGTACTCTTGACTATCTATGGGGTATTCCGTTCTCTTCACCAACACCATAGCTCAAAGACATCAATTCTTCTGTCATCCTTATTCGTTGTTCAGCTCTCAGATACATAATAAATGATTGGAAAGACTATGGCTTGAATCAGATACACCATAGTCCTCAAACTGACATCACTACTCCTCAATAATTTGGGGAGGTCCCTTACTGCAGATTTTTCCAGTGCAGTGACTGCTGGTACTACACCAGTCCTTACTTTTAACAAATTCTTTATCATAATTACCTCAATGAAAATACTTGGGTTTTTTTTCTTGACTAAAATAAAACTAAATGTACACCTGTTCAGATTTACCTATAAAGTCTTAAAAGTTAGAGTTGAGAATGGATCTATCTTTTTTGTAATCTATACTAGCAGTTGCCTGTATTAGCAGTTATGCCTCTTGCCTGATTTTTACATGTTATTGGCTCTTACTATCTCATTCCTTATCCTGTTGTAACACAGATTGTTAGTGAGTAAGAGATTCTTTCTAGTAAAAAGCCTTGAGGAAGAAAGAGAGAGATAGAACAAGTTTGCTGATATTGGAAACTAGGAGACTTGGGGGGAGAGAGAAACCAGCCACTGCACCTGGGATTCTATTGTTTCCCAAGGGAATTATAGTGAACTGGAATGTGATCATGGGAACTGGCCAGGAGATACATGAAGTAAGCCTTTTGTGTCCTGACATTTGGGAATAAATTGGGGCCTTCTGTTGTCTCTGACTCATGCATCCCTTTTTATAGATACAACCTGAAGTCTGGACACATGCCAGTTATGACTTTCAGTATCTATGGTAGCCAGAGCCTCTTCTCTCATCTTGTCTGAAATTCTACTTAATAGAGTTGATTCTAAATACACCTGTTTCATAAAACCTTTCCTTTGTCCATATCCCAGGAGCTTCAAGTATTCTTTGAAGTTCCATAACAATGGTAAGAGTAGAAATTGTGATGAGTGGTATCAGAGCAGGCTATTGTTCTATACAAAGGAAATCCTCTTAGTGTTCATCATATAAATGAATAAGTTGCCTGAATCTTTATCTTCATATCAAAATTCCTGGATAGTACAAAGTGTTCAGCTGTTATTTGAAAAGTTGGTTGGTTCATGTTCAGTCAGAGATGCTTCAGAAGAAAGGCCTGAAATAAATCTATTTCCAAAATGTCACAACCACTGAAAACTCTGGAGCTCGGTTCTCCTCTAATACTCCTAGGACTATCATGATTGGAATTGATGTCTCAAGAAATGGTTTAGTTTTTTCGTCTTTAGGAAAGTCCTGCCAGAGAGATTTCTTTTTGTAAAGGTGGCCCTCGGAATGTCTACATCAAAATTTTCTGGTGTTCTTGTTTTAAAAGCAGATTCTGACCCTCCCTTCTGAATTCCTTGTTTAACTTCATTATCTAGTGCTGCTATAAAAGGACTACTACCACTATATCTTTAAGGAATATCAATTTATTTTCTCACATAAAAGAGGCAGAAGTCTGAATTCAAGTCACCAGCTCTAGGGGAAGACTTTTTCTCTGTGTTGATCCTTGTCTCTTTTTTAGCTTCTGTTTCTCAGTTCCTTGGCAATCTTCGTGTAGTGTGGTAACTATCTTTTTCCATCTGTGCTTGCTTGCTTCTATGCCTAATCTGTTCCTTTTATATCTCAAAAGTGATTGGCTTAAAAGGCACCCTACATGAGATAGAATACTAACAAAGAAAACCTCTATTCTTTCTTTAACCAAATCCTTTGTCCTTGAGTAGTTTTGGCTCTTAGCAGCCTTCTAGAACAGATTAGAATTGCCTCAGAGAGTTTCCATGACTATAATTTTAAAAAATTTTTAACAGGCTTTTTAAAAAACATTCATAACTTTCTTTGTGTTTTTACACTTTTCTTCATTTACATTATGAGTTCCAACAATCATTCTCATATATTGTGTTTTATCAAATGAATCACCATTGAACTATGCTCACTATTACCTCATCTTTTCAGGTCCCTGCTTGATCTTTCCCATTCCCTTTACCACTTCCATCCATCCACCAAATTGTGCAACCCTGTGGTTTCCCCCTGCCCACTTCAGCCCTCTGTTACCACCCTTCCCCCCTTGGACTATTTTATCTTTCTTTCTGGAGATAGCTGAGAGGTGAGAACCAGCAACCTGTCAGCTAGTAGCAAAACAGTTTAACCACTGCAACACCAGGGTTCCTTTCTCAATTCCCAAATAGTATTAAATCTAGAAGATGAGTATTAAAATTTAAAAATAATGATTTGAGGTGGCACAATTTACTCCACACCATCTTGCAAATATGAATGTTTAAGGTATACTTCATTAATTAATAACCTCTGAATAGTTCCAGGAAGCATTAAAAAAGATGGAAGGAGTATACAGAGTCACTGTAGTAAAAGGAATTGTTTGACACAGAAGAATTTCATGAAACATTGTATGATTAAGAGCCTGTGGTGATGAAGGAAGAAATTCAAGCTATTCTGAAGGAATTGGCAATAAACAAGACCCCAGGAATGGCTGCATACCTATTGACATATTTTAACAAACAGATGCTGCCCTGGATGTGCTCTCCAAGTTGTGCCAAGAAATCTTGAGGACAATCACGTGGTCAACTGACTGGAAGAGATCTATATTTGTTCCCATCCCAAGAAAGGTAACTGGCAGAGTGCAGAAATTATCATTAATATCATATAAAAGCAAGATTTTGCTGAAAATGATGCAAAATGACTGAAACAGAGAGCTGCCAGATGTGCAGACTGCGTTTAGAAGACGTTGTGGTACTAGGAAAATTATAGCTAATTTTAGGTGAATCTTGGCAGAAAGCAGAGAGTACCAGAGGAATGTATATCTGTGTTTCATTGACTATGCAAAGGTTTTTGACTGTGTAGATCACAACAAACTGTGGCTGACTCTGAGAAGAATGGGAATCCTAGAACATTTGATTGTGCTATGTGAAACTTGTCCTTGGACTAGGAGACAGTCATCAGAACTGAACAAAGAAACCCTGCATGTTTCAAAATCAGGAAGAGTGTACACCAGGGATGTGTTCTGTTTCCATACTTTTTCAATTTATATACAGAACAAATCATTTGGGAGATTGAGCTCTATGAGGAGGAATATGGCATCAGGATTGGAGAAAGATTTATCAACAAACTGTGTTATGCAGATGACACAACCTTGCTTGTTGGAAGTGAGGAGAACCTAAAGCACTTGCTGGAGAAGGTCAAGGACTGCAGTCTTCAATATGGACTGAAACTCAATATCAAGAAAACAAAGATTCTCATGACTGGGCTGATTGGCAGCATTGTGATAGACAAGAGATTGAAACTGTTAATTATTTCAGGTTGCTTGGATCCACGAACAACACTCTTGGTCCAGCAGCCAGGAAACCAAAAGAAGAATTACATTGGGAAAAATCTGCTGTCAGGGACCTCTCGAGTACTGAAGAGCAATGATGTAAGTATGGAGACTAAGATGTATGTGACCCAGGCCATAGTCTTCGCAATTACTTGCTATGCATCAGAAAGCTGAACAATGACTAAGGATGATAGAATGAGAATTGTTAACTTTGAGCTGTGTTGCTGAAGAAGAGCATTGAATATACATAGACGGCTAGGAGAATAAACAGATTCACCCTAGAGAGAGTGAAACCAGGGTGCTCCTTAAAGGCAAGGATTCTAAAGCTTCATCTGACATACTTTGGACATGTCCTTGGAGAGGGATGTCATGCTTGGGAGGATGAAGGGACAGCACAGGTGAGGAAGACCCTCTATGAGATGGATTGATTCATTGACTGGGTCAATGGGAGTAGGTGCATCAGAAATAATAAGGTTGACACAGGATAGAGCAGGGTTCAGAGTTGTAAATAGGGTTACAAGTAACTAGATCGCACATAACAACAACAACAACTGTAAAGTTGCCTGAACTAGAAGTTATCATTTCAATTAATGTCATTGAATTGAAATTCCCAGAGATTGAAAAATCTTTGGGTTGAAGATATAATTAACAGATCACTTGTGAATATATGTTTGGACATGGTAAGTATGATATTGATTATCATTGGTTCTTCTCCCACCATCTACTTTTCTAGTCAATATTTACCTGCTAAACATGTGTCCTGTACCATTTTAAAGCTCAGATCACCTAGTCTACAAGCAGTTGTGCTTCTAATCCACAGGCTGAGGCTCTCTGGCAGTTTGAATCCTCCAGCAGCACTAAGGAAGAAATAATGGGCAATCTCTTTCCAGGCAATTTAGTTTGGGGACCCTAGCAGAGAGTCAGTCAATTAGGAGTTGGTTCCTACTCAACAGCAGTCAGTGGATTAGTAATTATCCTAAGCCAGGCACTGGGGATACAGAAGTGATTTTTCTACATCTGTTTCATGTAGATGTGGCCATTATCATTATTTATACCAATATCAGAACCAAGACCCAGAAGCTTGATTGCATAACTAAATTCTATTTCTCAGATGTTCTTCTTACAAAGATTTTCATCTTCTAACAGTTGCTTCTTTTTCATTTGGGGTCTATGAATTGTGTTTTCTATAGGAAAGACACTCTGAATTTTATGAGTGGGGGGAATAAGAATTTGTTTATAAGAATTTTGAAAATAAGTATATTGCTGTAAGGTAGTAAAAGTACTACATGCTATGTTACATTCTTGAGAGCCAATAATCTTCCAAAGATATAAAAGCACCAACTGTTAAAATAACCATTTCATTTCAGATAAATTTCCTATTTATCAGAGGAGGAACAGACTCCCTATGTTTCCTGTTAGAAAAGCAAAAATCAGAAAACATTACTGAGTCACCATGTGACCTTAAGTATGTTGAAGCCTTTTGATTCCTTAGTTTCACACTTTGTAAAATGAAGATGTGAACAAATTGCATAAATTGTTCAGAAGCACTATGAGGAGTAATGATATAACATAAGGAGGCATATTAAAGTTATTCCATTTTTTCCATATTTATATTTTTAATTCATTTCCTAATACTAACAAAGTGTCACATATTTAAAAAAAGAAATCAAAAGCCCAACTATGCAGGATTAAAATGACAGTGAATTGTACTATTTCTCTTATAGAATGAACAGATGACAAAGGGTCTATTAAGCTTCTGTTTATAAATCTTCCCTCTTTCTTGAATTTTATATTTTGTCCGTACTTCAGATGAGAAATGTTTTACAGTGTTAAGAATCACGAGCCATATGCTAGTGTATCTGTTTAATTTAAGAACAACTGAAATGGACCAAAGCCTTACATGGCCAGTAATAATTTCATCTACTGAGTAACAAAAGTGATATCCCTAAGCAAGCAATAATAAGCCCAGCTTCTGGTAGAGTGTTGTTATCTGATCTCTGGGACAGCTCAGTCCTTGCTAGAGGAAAACTCATGAACCAGATTCATGGACTAAGGACAAGAGAGGAGCTATCTATCATTGCAGACCCATCCATCATGATCTTGCTCCGTATTGTGCAGGGAGTTTGCCTGCCATGAATTTCATCAGTGGCTGTATTTCATAAGTTAGCTGGGTGATCAGACAAGGTCACCCTGAAATCCCATCTGGAGAGCAAGGCGTCACATGGCTTCTTGTCTCTCCCAGATAGATAGAACTCAGCATCCATTGGTTTTAAAGACTGTGGAAGACAGCCTAGGAAAGTGTAAAGAAGTATCTTTGCCACCGTAAAAGTGGACACAAATAGCAGGAACTGGAAGTCGGATAGAGAGACAAAGGGGCTGGAAGAGGAATAAGGATTAAAAAAATAAAGGCAAAAAACAAGACATACAAAGTATTTTAGAGGAAAAAAAGAGACCCTAGACTCAAATGTATTCTATAGAGACACTTTTATTAAGCCATGACTGGTGTTTATGAACATATTTCAATTGCACTATTCCTTAGGGTAGGGAGTTCGAGTGGCATCCACAGTGCACAGAGAATTGCACTGCGAGCCCAAAGGAGGTCTCCATGGCAGTTCAAATGCACTAGGAGCTCCCAGGGAGAAAGACAGGGAATCTCATCTCGTACAATTTACAGCCTTGAAAGCCCACTGGAGAGTCAGTTTTCTCCTTTAAGGCAAAGACTCGTGGCTGGTTTACCAGTCAGAAAGAACGTGAATGGTGTTTAAACTCGTATTAAGAGTTAGGTCTCTATTACAGGCCTTACATAAACCAAGAGCTTCATATTTTAAGCTGTAATACAGAAGAAGAAAGTAAAATAAGGAAGGTGGGAAGAAGGAGATAGCAAAATGGCTTGTAAAATGGAACAAAAGAAAAAAACAGAGGTGGAAATCTGTTTATTTTTGCATTCACTGATACGTTTTGGAGTAAAGCTTCTACAAGTGTCCACTTGTCAAATCAATAAGCTTGTATTTTTATGGAAACCTTCTGTTTTTAAAAGCAAGTTCCTTTAGTCCAGTTGTGACATTCTTGGGTGGTGCAAACAGTTAACATACTCTGCTTATCACTGAAAGATTGGGCAGAAGACCTAAAGGAGCTTCAGGGGGGCAAAAAAGTTGGTAATCTCCTTCTGAAACATGAGCCATTGAAATCATGCTCTTCACAGGTCTGCTCTGATGTAGAGAGTCACCATAAGTGTGGCTATATGGATGGCAATAAGTTTGGTTTTCAATTTCTTTACTACGTCAGAGGATAAAGATAATGTCAACTATGGGAAGAATTTAGAATAATTTTTTATTAAGTTTTATTAATTTTAATGAACATTTACAGAGATTTTGGGTTTCCATTCATTCATTGTTGCACTAGAATGATGTTTTAAGATTTAAAATTATGAAAATCAATTACTGTTTACATACTACTTTAGAACTCTAAGCTCAGTGGAACGTTTCAAAAGAAAACGCCAATTCAGGTGAGAAAATAGATTAAGACAATTTAGTGAGCTTTGGATCTTGAGTTAAAGTCTGAATGAACAAGGCTAAAATCTCTCCTTGGATGCTAACCTGTCTTCTGTCTCACCAGAAACAGCTGAGGGAGAACACTTTCTAAATATCAAAGAAAGAGAAGTCTATCATGAAACGTGCCCAATTCTAATTAAGTTCCAAGTTTATATTTGAGTCCATCATTCTTAAGGGCTCTTTCAGCTAACTGGTCACATCTAGTTCATGGTTAACTCTTTGCTACTGTCTTTCTTCTAAAGTTTAAATCTTGTCTAAATGAAATCTAGTTGCGAGTCAATGACAACATAATGCTGCTTCATCTATGTCAGAGTTAAACTGTACTTCATAGGATTTTCAATGGCTTATTTTTCAGATATAAGATCACCAGTCTTTCCTCTCAGGCATTTTTGGATGGGCTTGAACCTCCAACTGGTTAGCAGTCAAAGGTGTTAATTGATTGCACCACACAAGGATCAGAGACCTTGTTTGTTCTTTCCGTGATCAATGCATCATCTCAGAGAATACTCAGTATGCTTAACCTTGATCTTGTCACAACCTCCTCTCTATTTGTCTCATTTGACTATTTTTCTCTCCTGCTGAATTCCTTTTTCTATTTTACAACCTACTCTCTTATAAATGTACAGAAATTATGTTAATTATAGAACAGATTTCAAGTCTTTTGTACTAAGCTTACCCTGAGTCTTACTTGACTTGACAACACTTAACCACTGCTAAATGAGACTAGTGTTTTTACATCTGGAGGAACATTCTTCTGCTTTGCACATCACTCTTTGTCAATGTTCTGTATGAGGTAACCTGGGTTTGCTATAAACCTTGTGCCATGGGAATATCAAATACCATAACAGTTTCCCATTGTGAACAGTGTTTGGTGGAGCTTCTGGTTGTAAAACAGGTTTTACAAGTGGCATCCATTTCCTAAACCACATGCCTCTGGAAACTCCATGAACTTGGAGAAACGATAGCTATGGAAAGGCAATAGATATTTTGATCATAGAATTGCTATGACTCGACCTCGACTTGATGGCAATTAACAACAACAACAACAACAACAACAACAACAACAACAACAACACCACTTGGTGATGCTTTGCTCAGTCTGCTTCTTAAGTACATCTCAGTTGCATTTATTTCATCTATCACTACTCTTAGGAGCAGATATAGGCCACTACCATTTTCCCCTTGACCATAACCTCCAATGAAGCTGAAATGCTATATTTGAGATATAATTTTCCTTGCATTAATTCTCCATTCTCTGATCTTGAACTTTTCTCAGATTTCATTTTTCTCCCAGGGACAAAACCCAAAATTCTGAAACTTCAGGGCTAATTCTAGATCTCAACTTCCTATGTCAAGGTCAATCTTAGCTCCTAAACGATACCTTTTGACATTTCCACACTGTTTTCCTTTTGGTTTACTGTCTCTTCTCCCGTTTTTCCTCATCACCCTTTCCACTTGTCTACACTGTTAACACCCCTGCCATTTCAGTGTTCCTACTCTTACTTTCTCTTCTGCATGCTAATGAAGTAACTATTGGGTTAGGATAGGCAGGCCGGAAAACCACCAATGTAATATCCCACCTTAGCCACCCACTGGAAATGTATACTGACCTGCCGGCTCTCATGACTCTTTTGGGTTTGACAATTTGCTAGAATGACTCAAAGAATCTAGGAAAGTTCTATATTTATAATTACAATTTTATGATAGCTGAAAACAATACTAAATGAGATATATGCAATGAATTTTTGGAAGATTCCCAACTTAGAGTTTCTACATTTCTGCAATGGATCTGTGATCCTCTCAGATGTATCAATATCTAGAAAGATCAAGGAGTTTTTATGTCTAAAGGCTTTATTGGGGGATCGCTGATTGAACTGTAATCCCTCTTATTGAGGTCAGCTAATATCACACTACTTGGTGGCCTTATGGCCTGGCCTGGCCAATCTCAACAATAAACCCTTAGCTGTGAGAAACAGCCCAAATATCCAATCACAATTAAATGGATTGAGAAATTGTGGTACATTCACACGATGAAATACTATGCAGCACTCAGGAGCAATGATTTAGAAAATTACTACATAACTTGAAAGAGATGAGAACATTATGCTTGGTGAATGAACTCCACCTCACAAGGACAAATATTGCATAAGACCATTATTTTTCAAACCAGCAAAATATGATCCTACATATGTTGCTGTTGTTGTTATGTGCCGTCGAGTCATTTGTGACTCATAGTGACCCTATGTACAACAGCCCTAAAACCTGCTCTATCCTGTGCCAATCGTATTGCCTCTGACACACCCATCCCGATTACCCCAGTCACCGAATCAATCCACCTCATAGAGGGTCTTCCCCTCCTGCGCTGTCCCTCCACCCTACCAAGCATGATGTCCCTCTCCAAGGACCTGTCTCTCCTTACAACATGTCCAAAGTATGTCAGATGAAGCCCCAGAATCCTTGCCTCTAAGGAGTAGCCTGGTTTAACCCTCTCAAGGATGAATCTGTTTGTTTTCTTGGCAATCCAGGGTACATTCAATACTTCTCTCCAGCACCACAGTTCAAAGGCATCAAATCTCCTTCTACCTTCCCTAGTCATTGTCCAACTCTCTGATGCATAACAAGTGATTGCAAAGACCATGGCCTGTATCAGGCACACCTTAGTCTCCAGAGAGACACCATTGCTCTTGAGTACTTTAGAGAGGTCCCTAACAGCAGACTTTCCTAACGCAATACGTTTTTTGATTTCCTGGCTGCTGGTGCCAAAAGTGTTGACCATGGAGCCAAGCAAACTGTAGCTGTGAACAATCTCAATCTCTTTGCCATCCATCCTGATGGCTACAGTGGTGAGAATCTTTGTCTTCTTGACATTGAGCCTCAGTCCATATCGAAGGCTGCAGTCCTTGACCCTCTGCAGCAAGTGCATGAGGTCCTCCTCAGTTTCAGCAAGCAGGGTTGTGCCATCTGCATAAGGCAGATTGTTACTAGATCTCCCACCAATCCTGACACCACACTTCTCCTCATAGAGCCCGGCCTCTTGGATAATCTGCTCTGCATACATGTTGAAAAGGTATGGAGACAGGACACATCCCTGACGTACATCTTTCCCAATTTTGAACCATGTGTTGTTACCTTGCTCTGTTCTAACGACTGCCTCTTGGTCCAAGTATAGGTTTCACATTAGCACGATTAAATGTTCTAGATTCCCATTCTTCTCAGAGTCAGCCACAGTTTGTTATGATCCACACAGTCAAATGCCTTTGCATAATCAATTGAACACAGACAGACATTCTTCTGGTATTCCCTGCTTTCAGCTAAGATCCATCTAACATCAGCTACAATATCCCTAGTACCACGACCCCTCTAAACCCAGCCTGGACTTCTGGCAGTTCTCTGCTGATGTGCTGTTCCAGTTGTTTTTGGATAATCTTCAGTAGAATCTTGCTTGCATGTGAAATCAATGATATATTTCTGTAGTTTCCACACTCAGTTGGGTCACCTTTCTTTGGAATGGGAACAAATATAGATATCTTCCAGTCAGTTGGCCAAGTGGTTGTTCTCCAAATTTCTTGGCACAACTTGGTGAGCACATCCAGGGCAGCATCTGTTAACTGAAATATGTCAATTGATATACCATTTATTCCTGCAGCCTTATTTTTTGCTATTTCCTTCAAAGCAGCTTGAACTTCTTCTTTCATCACCATAGGCTCTTGCTCAAGTGTTATTTCATTAAATTCTTCTGTATCTGCCAAATCTTTTCAATACAATGACTCAGTATATTCTTTCTATCTTCTTTTAATACCTCCTGGATCATTTAATATTCTGCCTAAAGCATCCTTGATTATATCCTAGATATAATGATACATAAATATTTTGTTTTTCCTGTAAAAAAAAAAAGAAAGTTAACCAGTGATATGTGTATGAGGGTTCTGGTGTGGGGGGAGGTGGGAGCTGAGGGGAAATGATAGGGTCACATAGTTTGGTGGGTGGAGAGAGGGAGTATAGGAATTGGGAAAGATCTGTCAGGGATCTGAAAAGACAGGGTAATGGTGGGTATAATTCAATGGTGATTGATTTTATAAAACATAATAAATGGGAACTACTATATGAAACACAATGTGAATAAAGGATAGTGTGAAATATATATTAATTTGTATACAAATCAATATAAAATAATTTTTTAAAAAAATCCAACCCCAAATTCTTTGGGTGTAGTCTGAAGATTTCATAGGTAGCAAAGATAATAGACTTATTTAGGACATTTCAAAGACTTAGAGATCTCTCTCAGAAGTCAAAGAAAAAGACTAAATTATTTTGAGTAAAGTTAGTAATTTTTTACCCTCCATATAGAAATACCTCCACTTATTATTCTACATTGTGTTTTAAATTAGCCACAATTTAAAGTAGTTTACCAACGTTTCCCTCATATTAGTATCCCTGGGTTGTTAAAATGGCTATACACCAAAAAGCCGGGGGTTTAAGTCTGCCTAGAGAGTGCATAGAAGAAAGGCCTGGTGGTCTTCCTTTGAGAGCAAGGAGAACAAAGACAAAAGCCTGCCACTGAGAAGCCTTAGAAGTATAGTTCAGTGTTCATTTGACAGCAAGTGGTTATTTTTTTGTTTTTGTTTTTGTTTTTTTTTTTGGTTTTTTTTCTTTTCCCCCTGGCAGTTGGCTCAGAATTAGCTTAATACATAAAGAGTTGTACTGCCAAACCAAAGGCAGGTCGTTCGAATCCATTAACTCCATTTCAGAAGAAAAATGGACACTCTCCATCCATGAGATTTATAGCCTCTGAAAATCCCTGGGAAGATCAACTGTGAATTGGTTCTGTCTTGACAGAAACGAGAAAAATACTCTCTCCAATCATAAAGGACCACAATACTAGGAACTGTGTGGAATATTTCAAGATGTTATACTTCTTAAGTAAGGAATTAAGCACAATTGGGATGACTAAATAAAATTACTAGTCTTCTGATGGCCTAATGGTAAGAAGTTGTACTGCCAGTCCCAAATGCATGTAGCTTGACCTCACTAGCTGTTCCTGGGGGGTGGAGGTGGGGGGAAGATGGCCAGTCTTCTCCTGAATGATTTAAAGCCTCTGAAAAGGAGCTGGAAGATCAGCTGTGTGTCAGTTCCAACTCAACAGTACACAACAACAATTGCTTATTTTGGCTCTGTTATTTGCAGTTATGGATTAAATTGAAAACGAGAACCAAACAAACCAAAAAAGCCCCTCATTGTCATTGTATTGGGACAAACTCATAGCTGACCCTCCATTGAGTTTCTGAGACTATAAATTACATGAGTTGAAATCTTTCTCCCACAGAACCACCGGTGGACTGGAATCACCAGAGAAGCATGGCCTCTGGATTAGCAGCCAAATTCCCTATGGATTATGACAACAGAATTATCTCCCCTCAAAATAAGTGTTGTAGCTTTTGATCTCTATGTCTGTACTTCTCACAGTAAAGATCTGTTGTTCATAGGATCACAAAGAGTTATAGGTAACTCAGTGGCACCTAACAGTAATAATAAGTCTGCATTTATAATTTAATTTGAGAATAGGATATTTTGTTTTGCTAATGAGGCAAGATGAGTATAAAATGTGTCTATAATGAATATTGTGTAAGTTATAAAAGAGATCAAACACAAAACAACTATGAGATATCATCTCACCCCAATAAGAATAGCAAAATTTAACAGAACAGCAAACATAAAATGCT
>NW_006399831.1:14078333-14080790 GCF_000299155.1 Elephantulus edwardii
AAAAAAAAGAAGAAGAGATCAAACAGGTGAGCAGAGCAGAGCCATAGAAAAGTGTCAAGCCTCATGTCGATCCCTCAGGAGCGTAAGCTTAGAAGAGAGAGGCTCTTACTCCAGAAAATACAAAGGAAGATCTTTCTCTATGGCCAGCACCCTCCTTTCAGACTGCCAGCCTCATAAGCAGTGAGAATATAAAGTTCTGGGTCTTTAAAGAAATCTATTTTTTAAAACCACCTACTCATGATATTTCTGCTGAACAGGATTAGAAAATAAAGATGCATGCCTACATATATTCACATTTAGAAAGAAAGTGAATTTACAACTGTCTATAGGGTTGCTATGAGTCAGAAACAACACGACAGCAACTGGTTCGGTTTTGTTTGTAGTGTTAAACTGGTAGAAAGCCTATATTTTATTCCAACCAAGATAGTAAATGATGGCAAAACATAGAAGGATGTCTCAATGTTTGCATTATGAATTTGATTGACTTAATGTGGCATTCCAGCTTCCCAATGTATGTAGTATCATTGATAAAATGTCTCAACTCAGCAGAAATACATAAATAAAGAGGGAAAGTAAGTTAATTTTAGCTTGTGTTATATTTAACTTTGACTTAATGCTTCTTTGGTTTGGAAGGCAACTACAAAAATCAGGCAAATTCCCATAATACCAGGCCACCAGCAGTTCCCCTGACAACCAGCTTTTTTCCTAGAAAAATTTATAAAGTAAGTTTTACATGATAAATATTTAAATAAAGTCAAACTCTTCGATAGTGGATTTGAACTATCTGGTAGCACAACTGAATAGACCATCAGTTGTTGTTGTTAGGTACTGTTAAGTTGGAACTGACTGAGAGTTGACTCTCCAGTAGGTTGTTGGCAGCAGTAAATCGCACAGGAGATTGTCCATCTTTCTCCCATGGAGGAGTTGATGGATTTGAGCCACATGCCTTTGGGTTGGCAATATAATTCCTTACCATTAAGGTATCAGAGCTCCCGTAAAATCAAGTGGAACTACATTCTTTTGTGGATATCCATCCCATGTATACATATACATCCTTTCTGTATACTTTCACCTTTGTGGAGGCCCCATCGTTCCCTTCTGGTCCTGATGTGAGACTCTTTATTTTGGTCCAAACGACTCAATCCTGGGGTTACACATACTCAAATCTTCACATGCCTGTCATCCCAACTTTGCTAACCTTGTTGTCAGTGCTAATCTATATTGTCATTCCTCTTGTGATTTCAGAGCAGGGTTGACTTTTATAACTCTGAGATATAGTTAGTACAATCCAAACGAAAATTCTCACTGCATTTAGCTTTAAGAACTTATGAGATAGACAAACTCACTCATCTCTCCTAATAGTTGACTCATGTGTATCATTATGAGATGATGTTACCTGGCAACATTTCCTTCTGTAAATATGTGATCACACGAGTTAACTCCAACTTGACATCAACTAACAACAATAGGTTTACCCTCTCACTTGGAAGGAAATTAAGATATAATATTTATGTATGGAAAGTGGATAAAACAATTGATGGTGGGGGAGGTGGTGGGAGAAAAATCAGAATTTCCTGTGTTGCCAATACCATTCATTTTACTATTTATTGTCACCTAGTAATAAAGCACATTTTTATTTAAAAAAAAAAGTAACCATTTTGAAACAACTGAAATTCTTGTATGCCAGTGTAACAAACACAGGCATCTATCTGAGAGTGGCCTTCAACATGTATTTAAAAGAGTGTTATAACTATAGAATTTAGGCAAAGGATAACTGTGTGAAATCTGGGTGATTGAGACTAATTTTAAGTTAAACTTCTCTCTTTTATAATTCCTACTTCTAACACACATTTAAAATAGGCAGATTTAGAACTACATGCTATTTTATTAGTTTGAGCTTTTTTTTGTCTGATGTTTAATTATTCCATCTCACATACTTTGGCTATCTTGCCAAGAGGGACCAGTCCTTGGAGAATGGCATCATGCTTGGAAGAGTAGATGACCTTGGATGAGTGAATTGGCTCAGTAACTTGGGTAATAAGGGTAAGTATGTCAGAGGCAGTGAGATTAGGCCAACATAGAGTAGGGTTCACAGCAGTTATGCATACGGGTCACTGTGAGTCAGAGTTGACTTGAAGGCACATAACAACAACAACAACAACAGAGATACTGTTACCTATTGAACCTTAATCATTGTGTTCTCTCAGGATTTAGTAAGATGTAGTTGTGTGAGAAAGAAAATAAATGCTTTTGTTGAAATCAAATATATAGGCAGGAGAGTCAGAAAAGTTCTAGTGGCTGAGGAAATTAAGATGAATTTCATGAATTACAATGAAAAATTCAGAGATGAAATATCATGTGAAATATATCTGGTAAAAAATGGACAGGGTAACTTATGTTAAAAAAATTTGATTAGTTCATCAATGAATGAATGGAAATCCAAAGTCTGTAAATTTT
>NW_006399831.1:14081401-14092014 GCF_000299155.1 Elephantulus edwardii
AACAACAACAACAACACATATAGAAAATGATAAATATATCAAACTTAAAAAAAAAAGACTAAAGTACACTTAAAAAAATTAATGCCTAGAAGGTAGATGACCCAGTGACTACCAAAATGGCTTGGGAATGAGAGATATTGTGAGAATGCTGAAGGATAGGACAAAGTTCAAATATGTTGTTCACAGGGTCACTCTGAGTCATCGTTGTCTCTAGGATGCCTAACAACAATGCACTTGCTGGAACCTAACAAGAATAATGTTGTTGTTATGTGCCATTGAGCCTGTGACTCATAGTGACCCTATATACAACAGCTCTGAACCCTGCCCTATCCTGAGCCAGTCTCACGGACTCCTCCAATACACCTGCTCGATTACCCAAGTCACTGTATCAATCCATTTCATCTAGGGTCTTCCTTTCCTGTGCTGTCCTTCAACCCTGTGAAGCATGATATCCTTCTCCAAGGAAATAATAGGTCCTATAAATATTTCAAGAAAGTATAAGATTCCCATCTGTTGTTCATAAGGTCACTCTGAGTTGTAGTTAACTCAATGGCACCTAACAACATCTAGAAATAAGACTTCGGCAGCTTATAAGACATAAGTGGAATTATATGATTTATTAGAGGTAGATGCCCTTCTACATCTAGTTTAATACTAGATGGTCCCAGACTATAAGATGACTTGACTCAAAGAAAATCAACAACATAAGCAAGGACTTAATCCATGAAGAAAGCAATAGGTCATTACAAAGACAAGATGAAAAGAAAAGACCCAAATGGATGTCTGAGAATTACACTAGAACAGCAAGAGGCCAAAATAAAAGGAGAGCTTACTGTGGTGAGGGAGATAAATAGAAGATTTCAAATGTAGCTTGAGAAGACAAAGCAAAGTTTTATAATAAAATGTACAAAGAGCTGGAGTTAGAATACAAAAAGGGAAGAATCACTTTGCATTCCTCACGCTGAAAGAACTAAAAAACAGAGTCAAACTTCAAGTTATAATACTAAAGGATGGCATGAGCAAAATTGTGAATGATCGAGGAAGCATCAAAGAAAGATAAAAAGAAAACGTTAAGTCAATGTATCAGAAAGAATTGTTGAACACAGAATGATTCCAGGCAGTAGCATGTGACCAAGAACCAATGGTGATGAAAGAAGTTCAGGCTGTAGTCATGTCATTAACAAAAAATAAAGCCTTAATAATTGTTGGAATTAAAGCTTCGTTGACTAATTGACATGCTTCAATAAATAAATGCAGCCCTAGACATGCTCACTAAGCTCTATAAGGAACTTTGAAGGACAGCTTATCTGGCCAATTAACTGGAAAAGATCCCTATTTGTTCTCTTTCCCTAAAACAATGATCCAGTAGAATGTGGAAATTATCAAACAATATCAATAATATTACATGCAAGTAAATTTTGGCTGAAATTTTTAAAACAACCAGAACAAGTAGATCAACAAAAATTTCCAGAAATTCAGGTTGGATTTAGAAAACCATGACACGTGGGATAGTATTGCTGATGTCAGGAGGATCCTGGCTAAAAGCAGAGAATACTCAAAGGATGTCTCCGTGTGTTTTATTGACTGTGCAAAGATATTTGACTGCTTGAGTCATAATAAATTATGACTATTATTGAGAAGAATCAGAATTTCAGAACACTTAATTCTACTCATGCAAAATCTATACCTAGGGAGCTCTGGCGGCCTAGTGGCAAGAAGCTGCACTGCAATTCCAAAGGCGCTGAGAATCCACCAGATGCAGGAGGGGCAAACTCCTCCTGTGCCAGTCAGATCCAGTTTGAAGGTACACGCGCAAAACGCGCGCGCGCACACACACACACACACACACACACACACACACACACACACACACACACACACACACACACATATACACACACACCCCTAGATCAAGATACCTAGATCAAGAAGCTATTGTCTAAACAGAGCAAGGAAACGTTGCATGGTTTAAAATCAAAAAAGGTATACATCAGGACTGCATCCCTTCTCCATATCTGTTGAATTTCTTTGCTGAACAAATAATTTGAGAAGCTGAGACTGTGTTATTCATCTGGTGCAACATTGCTGAAATTGAGGAGGATTTGAAACACTTACTGCAGAAGATCAAGGATTACAGCCTTCAATACAGATTACATCTCAACCTCAAGATGACAAAAGTTCTGACCACAAGGCTGACAGACAACATCATAATAGATGGAGAAAAGATTGAAATTGTCAATGATTTCATCATAGTTGGGTTCACAATCAACATCTATAGTATTAGCAGTCAGCAAATAAAAAAAACACATTGCTTTGGGAAAGCCTGCAGTCAGGAACCTCTCCAAAGTGCTGAAGAGCAAGGATGCCAGTTTAAAGACTTAGACATGTCTAATTCAATCCATGGTCTTTTCAATTACTTGCTATGCATCTGAGAATTGGGTAGTGAATAAAGATAGGAGAATAAGAATTGATGCATATGAGTCATGGTGATGGAGAAGAATATTAAATACCCCATGAACTGCCACAAGAACACACAAATACACAAGGCGACACACTCTTGGAGGGTGTGTAACCAGGGTTCTCTTTACAGGGAAGAATGGTAAAACTTTGTGTCACATAATTTGGGCATATTATTAAGAGGCTCAGTCCTTGGGAAAGGATATGATGGAGGGAAAGATCTTCAATTTGATAGACTGACCCAGTGACTGTAACAATGGGCTCAAGTGTGGCAGAGATGATGAAGAGGGGGCAATTTAGGGCAGGCTTTAGATATGTAGTTTGTAGAGTCACTGTGGGTCACTGTTGACTTGACGAAACCTTAATACAATAACATTGGTAACATTGGGAGCTCTAGGAGTGTAATCCGTTAGAAGTTGTGCTGCCAATCCCAAAACTGCACTTTTCTGGCAGTTGAATTTATTAGTGACTCTAAGGGAACTCTGAAAACTCGCTGGAGGGTCAGCTGTGGGTCTGCCCCGACTTAATGGCACACAACAACTAAAGGAACAAGGTGCACAATCTCCTCCCGTGCTACTGACAGCCTCCGAATATCCCCTGGAATGTTGGCTATTAGTTCCTATCTGACGGCAATGTTGTTATTGTTGTTAGGTGCCATCTAGTCAAAGACAATTTACAGTATAGTGACTCTATGAACAACAGATCTGAGTCCTGTCTTATCTTGCTCCATCCTCCTCATCCCTGACATACTCGAGTCCATTGCTGCAGTCACTCTGTCAATTTCTATCATTGAAGAGCTTCCTCTCTTTCTCTGAGCCTCCACCTTTCCCAGCACGACGTTCCTCTCCAAGAATAACCTCTCCTAACAACATGTCCAAAGTATATGTGATGAAATGAGTGCTAATTTTAAAATTATTTCCCCCAGTTATGCCTATTTCTTGGGGTCAATTGTAAAAAAAAATTCATAATGCAGTAGTGTTTCAAGATCTTATAGGAGCAAGCTATCAAATCTTGTTTCTGTTTGGCCACAATGAAACCCTTTGGAAATAGATTGTTGTTTTATATACTATCAAGTTGACTAGTAGCAACTCTATGAACAATGGAACTGAACCTCACCCTATCCTGTGCCATCCTCATCATCTCTTCTATGTTGAAGATTATTGTTACAGTTACTGTGTCAATCCATCTAGTTGAGAGTCCTCCTCTCTTTTCTTGAACTTCTACCTTTCCAAGCATAATGTCTTCTTTCAAGGTCTGGCCCCTCCTAACAATGTGCTCAAAATATGTGAGATAAAGTTTAACCATACTAGTCACTAAGGAACATCCTCATTGTGCTTTCTCCAAGTCAGATTTCTTTGTTCTCTTGGCAGTTCATGGAATGTCGGATACTCTTCAACACCACAGCTCAAAGGCATTGCTTCTTCTTCTGTCATCCTTATTCATTGTCAAATTTTCAGATGCATAGCAAGCAATTGTAAAGATTATGGTTTAAATTGAGTGCACATTGGCCTCTAAACTGTGATTATTGCTTTTTAACATCTTGCAGAGGTCCTTGACAGTGTATTTTCCCTTTATCTGCCTGGCCTCAGAGAAAAGGAATTTTATCCTTGAAGTCTAAGGCCAGAATGAACATCAAGGTTAAAGAGACTGCCATTTAGTAAGGCAACTTCTAAAAGCTCAAAATAGATTTTAAAGCAAAGACTAAAATGGGTGTTTTAAAGACTGCCCTGTTTACATATAAACCAAATGCCTCTGATTTTAACTAAGGGCAGACAGCTGCATCCTCTTAGATGTTTATCTGGGCTCTCCAGGACTCTCTTGCCCTATTCATGTGAAATCTAACCCCCTCCTTTTTAAGGCCCTGCTCAGTTATCCTGGGGCTCCAGACAAGTGGATCTTAGTTGCAAACAGTGTAGTTTCTAGTCCTCATCAAAGAGTGATGCACTGAGTTGGTTTATGAAGTTTACTTCAGGTATACTCACAGGCTTAGCCCTTGTTTTCCAAGCACATCTGCTATGTTTCAGACCAGACTTTAGACCATGTCAGAGTTTATAATATCAGCTATACAACTATGATAAACCAGAACTTCTGCTCTCTCATGAGCACCACTTTCAGTTCCTTCATAAACCAGGACCTTAATCCAGATAAACCCTTCTTTCAAAGTAACCATGCTGAGGCCACCCTGGTGACCTTCACAGGTTAAGACTTTGGAAGTGGAGTTGGACTATGTATAACTTTTCTCCTTAGAAATCTCTATATTCTTTATATCAATTGACTGTTTTCTTCCCTAAAGAGAGCTGTGTTCTTTGGTATGGTTTTTATCATTTCTTTTTTTTTTTAAAAAAAATAATAAATTCTCCTCTGTCATTTTTTTTTATCTGTGTACCTACTGAATGTGGGATCGTCATTTGAACACTTCTTAATAAGAACAAACAATGCCAATAACTATATAATTTCGGTTGTTGTTTTGTGCCGTGGAGTCGGAACCGACCCATAGCCGACCCTCTGACGGGTTTTCAGAGGCAGTTAATCGCACAGGAGGAGATTGCGCCTTCCTGTGGACTAGCTGGTGGCCTTCGGGATTGTAGGGCAGCTTCATGGCATTGCTGGGTGAGGCGGATGAAGCGGAGTTGCAGCGCCTTGTGGCGGCCGAAGAGCAGAAGGCACAATTCACGGCACAGGTGCATCATTTCATGGAATCATGTTGGGATAAGTGTGTGGAAAATCCGGGGAATCGCCTAGACTCTTGCACTGAAAACTCTCTAGCTCGGGGGACCACTTGATTGATACCACGCTTGCCATCACCAGTCGGTTTGTCCAGATTGTGCAGAAAGGAGGGCAATAGGCCATCTGGTGGAACATGACAGTAGCCGCCAAGGACCTGTTACTAAAGTGCCAATGGAATATAGATGTCATCCCATTGTTGAGTCAACATCAGGCTGGGTTCTAAAAAGTAATAGATCAAATGTGCAAAAAAGTTTAAATTGATTTGAAATTCAGAAATTCCAGATGGTGTAACAGTATATCAGTTATTTAGTAAATGTGAATTCTCAAAAAAAACGCCACCCCCAAAAAACTCAGAGGTTTTTTTTTTCAGATGACTTCCCCTAGTTTATTTTTAAAATGCACCACACATCCTGCTTACTCTCTGCACAAGCACCTTACTATATTGATATTTGCTAGATTATTTTTTTTTTAAAATGCATAGTAAATGTTTTTTAAATTTTTTTGTTTTCCATGTCTTCTCCCCCCTTTTTTATTATTATTGATTTTAATGAAAGTTTACAGAGACTTAGGGTTTCCATTCATTCACTGTCGCACTTTCCTTCCTGCCCACTCCCTCCCAACCCCAATTCACTCTTTTCTTTGAAAAGTAAAAGAAAAATTCTTTCATTGTTGTACAATCCCTCTCTCCAAGTCCACTCCACTATGCAGCCTTCGTTCTGGACTCCTGTCATAAATAATACCTAATCATATCCCTTTGAAACAGTTCTCTCTCTCATCTGTTTCAATGCAGTATGTCATTTATCCCATCTTTCTCAATCTTCCCTCAGCCCCAATGTCAGTCCCGTTTAACAAAAGTAGCACTGTGCAATATTTGTCCTTTTGTGACTGAGATATTTCACTCAGCATAATATCCTCCAGGGTTACCATTTTGTATAATATCTTATGAGTTCCTTGTTTTTCAATGCAGTGTAGTATTCCATTGTGTGAATATACCAGAGCTTCTCTATCCATTCATTTATTGATGGGCACTTGGGTTGTTTCCCACTCTTTGCTATCGTGAACAAAGCCATAATAAACATGGGCATGAATATATCTGCTTGGGTGGCAGTTTTGGTTTTTCTAGGGTATAGTAAGTGTTTTAATATTTAAGAGGCTACTGATGTTGTGCCCAAAGACCTGTACCAACATTTTAACCCAAATAAAAACAAACAATAGTGTTGTCTGGTTTTTATTTAATAATCATAACCTTAACTCTGTAATCTTACTAAATTTGAATGGAAAGAAAGAAAACATGGAACTCAAAGAACTGTAACAAGAGCACAAAGAGTAAAAGATACTGCAAGCATACCGGGGATAGCAGGGTGATCTCTGGAGCTGTAGAAGGAATCTCATTAAGCTACCAAGCCAAAAGTGGATGATTTTAATCTGTGGCCCTCAGGCCTGGTTTTAATGGCTTTTTGTCAAACATTCTTCTGTCAATTTGCTGTACAGAAATAACTTGTGGCTGCTGTGATGCTAAAAACTGTGACACTGATGTGTAAAATGTGATAATGAGTACCGATGGTGGACAGTGTTTGGTGAAGCTCTCAGATTAGAACAGGCTTGGAAACAAGAGTGGCATCCACTTTCAAAATAGCTTGCCTCTGGAAACTCTATGAACCTAGAGAAACAATGAAAGTTATACAAGTGTTTAGGTCCTTCATTGATAGGGTCACTATGAGTCGTCATATGACTTGATGGTACTTAACAACAACATAGAAGGAATGGACTGGTGATTATGAGAAAACATGAAGTACAGATCACCTTAGAGTTTTCCACAGTCAGCAATGGTGATTTTGCTGGTCTTTCCATTCCTGGACCCGAAATGCTCTACAATGGCTTCCACAATGTTCATACCTTCGTTCATCTTGCTAAAGACTACATGCTTATCATCCAACCATTGAGTCTTTGCAGTACATATACAAAAAACTTTGGTTCAGCGTTTGCAATGGACAGGTTGCTAGGACCTAAGTGTTTCAGGTTGAAGTTCTCATCATCAAACTTCTCCCGTAGTTAGATTTTCCACCAGTACCATTATGATTTGTGAAGTTGCCACCCTGGCACATAAACCCAGGAATGATTTTGTGAAAGCAGGAACCCTTGTAACCAAATCCTTTTTCCCCACTACTCAGAGTGCAGAAGTTTTCTGCTGTCTTTGGAACTTTATCTGCAAACAGCTTGAAGGAGACTGTCTAAAGGTGGTATAAAGGTTCATCACTGACAGCGATGTCAAAGTACATGATGAGATTGACCAGAGCTGGGCACGAGCCGAGCAGACAAGAGTGCTGCTGACACAGCGGCGTCTGTACTCACATTTTTTATACAAAGCTTTGCAGTGACTTCAAAAGAAAAAAAATTATTTTAAATCTACAGGGCAAATTGACCACATTTAGTAACTAGAATAAATTCTACTAAACAGTTATAACTTCTTAAAGATAAATATGAATTCTAATGATGTGATTTATAACTTATATGTATGTGATGACTATAGAATCTCAGTTCTTACAAGGTTTGTTTTCACCGGATACAGTCTTTAGGACCAGTTGCTAGAATGCTGTGAATACTGAGTTGCTTTCTAATAAGGGCTCAATTATGCTTCTTTTACTTTCTCCATACTTTTAAAATCGCAAACAAATTGACCTTGGAATTGTTCAAGAACTGCTGTATGTAGGAGAATTCTTACAAATGGAAAAAAGTTTATCAGTTGTATGTGATTCTGTATGATTGGAATGAAAAAATAGTTTATGGAATTTGAGCCTTTTACTAAATCATAGATATACTAACTAACAGAAAATATCATAAAAAAAGGAATGCCACTTCTCCTCTTCATATACTGCAATCTAAGCCCCTTAATTAAAGGCTTCAGGTATAGTATTTATACTTTTGACCATTTAAATGATTGTATATGGAAATATTGTAATAAAAATGCATGTATTTAGGATTTTTATTGACTTTTATCTAGGTACCCTCAGTACAGGCTCCTTGACCCCATCACGACAGAGTCTTCTAAGCCTGAGAACAAACTACTTGGCTCCCTCAGGACAGGCGTCTTTCAATCTTTCATGATAGATTTCTTTACTACCTCAGGACAAGGTTTCTTTGGCCTTGTGTGGCTCTGTATTCAACCTTTCTATCATTAGCCTTTTTATTGCGATCTGACCAAGCTCTTTCCTAGTATAACTGCTTTATTCAGCTCCCTTAACAGCAGTTTTCTGCCTCACCAGCAACTGTGCCAATGAGCCCCTTCTGAGTTGTCTTTATCAATAAACAAAATTAAAAACCATAGATTTACAAAGAATTAAATTCATCAGTTATGAGTTCTGATTTTGAAAAATTTTGTATTAGTTTGCTTACAAAGTTCGTATACATTGTTTTTCAAGCTATTCTTCATTCACATTGTGTTTCATACCATCATTCTTGTACATTGTTTTATAATATTAATCACAATTAGACCTTGCCCATCATTACCCTGTCTTCTCAGGTCCCTGCCAGAGCCTTCCTATTTCTTTCACTCCCCTCTTCCACCCACCATGTTGTGCAAACCTGTGGTTTCGCACCTACCCATCTTCACCCCTTTTCTCCCACCACTTCCTCCCTCGGGTCCCCATACATGTTTTACGAGTTATCCTTCTATTATGGCTGACTCTGAGAAGGATGGGAATCCCAGAACATTTGATTGTGCTTATGCAAAACCTATACTTGAACCAAGAGACAGTCGTCAGAACAGAGCAAGGAAACACTGCACTACACTGTTCAAAATCAAGAAGGGGGTTCATCAGGGATGTGTTTTGTCTCCATACCTTTTCAATCTGTATGCAGAACAGATCATCCGAGATGCTGGGCTGTACGAGGAGGAATGTGGCATCAGGATTGGTGGAAGAATCATCAACAACCTGTGTTATGCAGATGACACAACCCTGCTTGCTGAAGCTGAAGAGGACCTGAAGTGCTTGCTGCAGAAGGTCAATGACTGTAGCCTTCAATATGGATTGAAGTTCAACACCAAGAAAACAAAGATTCTCACCACTGGGCCAAATGGCAACATCAGTATGGATAATTAAGAGATTGAGATACTTAACAGTTTTACTTTTCTTGGCTCCACAGTCAACACTCTTGGTTACAACAGCCAGGAAATCAGAAGGCAAATTGCATTGGGAAAGTCAGCTGTGAGGGACCTCTCAAGAGTACTGAAGAGCAATGATGTCAGTCTGGAGACTAAGGTGCACCTGATCCGGGCTATAGTCTTTGCATTACATGCTATGCATCAGAGAGTTGGACAGTGAATAGGGTTGATAGAAAGAGAATTGATGCCTTTGAGTTGTGGTGCTGGAGAAGAGTGTTGAATACACCATGGACTGCTAAGAGAACAAACTGGTTTGTCCTGGAGAGGGTGAAGTCAGAATGCTCCTTGGAGTCAAGGATTCTGAAGCTCCATCTGACAGAGGGACCGGTCCTTGGAGAGGGACGTCATGTTTGAGAGAGTGTAGAGTCGGCCCAGAAGAGGAAGAACCCCAATGAAATGGATCGAGTCTGTGATTGGGGCGATGGGAATGAGTGTGTTGGAAATGGCAAGGTGGCACAGGATAGAGTAGCATTTAGGGGTTTTGTACATAGGGTCACTATGAGTTGCAAGTGACTTGATGGCACATAAGAACAACATGAAGTAGTTGTCCTTATAAGGCTGAGTTAGCTCACTCAGCATAATGCTCTCCAGTCTCTCGCAAATTATGTAGTAATTTTAAAAATAGTTGTTCCTGAGTGCTGCATAGTGTTCCATTGTGTGAATATACCACAATTTCTCAATGTGTTTGGTTGTGGTTGGACATATAGGCTGTTTCCGTGTTCTTGCAATGGTGAGTAATGCTGCTATGGACACTGGTGTATAAATCTCTTTTTGTGTCTCAGTTCTAATTTCCTTGGGGCATATTCCTTGTAGTGGGATAGCTGGGTAACATGGACTTTCTATGCTCAACTTTCTGAGGAAACACCAAACTGTCTTCCAGAGTGGTTGTGCCATTTTACAATTCCACCAACAGTGTATGAGAGTTCCCACTTCTCCACATCCTCTCCAACATTTATTGTTTGCTGCCCTGCAGTCAATTCTCCTCAAGGCTTCAATTCCCAGTCTTCATTGAGAAGGGGATAAAAATCAGAACTCATCCATCTCATGCCAGAAGCAGTGGTAAAGTTTAACAGGGCAGCAAACAATAAATGTTGGAGAGGATGTGGAGAAGTGGGAACTCTCAGACACTGTTGGTGGAATTGTAAAACAGTGTATGAGAGTTCCCAAGATTATACTTGTCTGTCAGATACTCCTCTAAATCTGAACATTCAGATTAAGACAGACTAGGAAGAAGGATTGGCCACCCACTTCTGAAATAGCAGGCCTC
>NW_006399831.1:14092185-14105222 GCF_000299155.1 Elephantulus edwardii
TGCATAGGGTCGCTATGAGTCGGAAACGACTCGATGGCACATAACAACAAGATTACACTGCTAGAATGCTAGAATTCATTATTGTTTAGAGGAGTACTCCAATTTGTTTCTCATGCTTTCTTGATATTCTTCCCCTTAGAATTTGTTTTTAATTATAACTTGAGTTAAGTTTTCCAGAATAAGTTGATATTTTTATTCAACTAATCATACACACATTTTGTAGACACAGGTCATAATTCCTTCATGGTATCATCATTCTCAATATTATCTCTGTGTTCTTGTTTTCATTCACATCTCTTTGCTCTCTTTACCTGCCTTTTGAGTTTTACCCCTGGGAAAATACTGCCATTGGGATCCTTCGTGTTCAAAGGGTTGAACACCTTCCTAATATTAATAGTCACCTTGTAGATTAGTCTGTATTGTTTGACTGAAATGTGTCCCACAGGGATGGGTTTGGTTTCAGATTCAGAAGCCAGCTAAGGGCTATAATTTCAGTGAGTTCTCCAGTCTCTGTCAGGTAAGGAACCCTGGCCATTATTGGGAATTTGAGTTTTAGTCTACATTTATCTTCCACTCTACACAGGACCTTCTATATGAATTTTCAGAGAGGTTAGTAATGGTAGCTGGACAGCATCTAGCTCTTGTTACCACAAGTTGTGGAAGAAGGTTGAGGATCGTGAAGTTCGTTGATGATGTTGTTGTTGTTATATGTTGTCAAGTTGCCTGCTATTCTTTGCAACCCTGTGTACAACAGCCCTAAACCATGCTCTATCCTGATCCAATCTTACTGTCTCCAAAATGCCTATCTCAATTGCCCCAGTAACTGAATCAATCCATCTCATTGAGGGTCTTCCTCTCCTGCACTGTCCCTCCACCATCCCAAGCTGACCCTCTACATCCCTCTCCAAGGACTGATCTCTCCTTGTAACATGGACAAATTATGCCAGACGAAGCTCCAGAATCCTCACCTCCAAGGAGCAGCCTGGCTTCAGCCTCTCCAGAACGAACTTATTTGTTCTCCTACCAGTCCATGGTACATTCAATACTCTTCTCCATCACCACAGCTGAAAAACATCAACTCTCCTTCTATCATCCTTAGTCATTGTCTAGCTCTCTGATGCATAGCAACTAATTGCAAAGACTATTGCCTGTATCAGGCACACCTTAGTCTCCAGATTGACATTGTTGCTCTTCAGTAGTTTGAGGAAGTCTCTGACAGCAGATTTTCCCAAAGCAATTTGTCTTTTACTTTCCTGGCTGCTGGTGCCAGGATTGTTGATTGTAGAGCCAAGCAAACTGAAGCTGTTCTTTGATGTATGAGCCAATCATTTCCTTGTATATTTAATCTTCTTCAGTCTTCCTTTAAGTCCTCAAGACCTTACTTGCCAGTGTAAAGTATGGACTATGCTGTGCTTGTCGTGGTGTCCCATGAGACCCCACAAGTGGCCTGTTACTTGAGGGTTTGTTTATGGTTAAGAAGATTGCACTATATTGGCCCCTAGTGGCTTTACTATCTACATGGGTATATTTTCAGCATAACAAATACTCATGTTCAGCTATCTTGTGCTTAACTTGTTCATGGTCATAGATGTAATCCCATTTGTTTTCCCATATCACCCCATTGTTTTCATGGATGTTATCCTGTATATCCCTAATGGGTTCCTTAAGCATAAAATCCTAAAGTGATTTCAATGTTGTAGGTGGGAGACTGGGGATAGCCTGAAGAACACAATAACTTTTTTAAGGTCATGGACTGTATAAGTAGGGGAGGCCAGGTATGAACCCAGCTCTCAGTTCTTAAAAATAGGACCTTGACAAATACTTCATAAGACTGTTATTGTAAAATTAGAAGGGTAACTAGTAAAATGTATGGGGATCCAAGGGGAGAAGGGGTAGGAGCAAAGAGGTGAGGATGAGTAGGAGAGAAATGACAGGGCTGCACAATTCAGTGGGTGGAGCAAGTGGGCAAAAGAAATGTGAAAGATTCAGAGGAGAATGGAAAAGATTGTACAGTCTTTCTTGTTGAAAATGAGAACTTGAAGCCCTTACTGGATTCATAGACTTCAATGTGTATTACATCTCAACATCAAGAAAAACAAAAATGCTCACCACTAACTGATAAGGAACATAATGATAGATGGAGAAATGATTGAAATTCTCAACAATTTCATCTTACTTGAATCAACAATCAACACCTTTGATACTAGCAGTCAAAAGATCAGGAGACACATTGCCTCGATCAAGTCTGCTTTGAGGGACCTCCCTAAAGTACTGACCAGCAATGATGTTAGTTTGAAGACTTAGGTGTGCCTGACTCAGGCCATGGGTATTTTCAATCATGAGTTATGGATTTGAGAGCTGGACAATGAATAAAAATGACAGAGGAGAATTGATGCCTTTGAGCTGTGATGTTGGAGAATAGTACTGAATAATCCATGGACTGCTAAAAGAACAAACAGGTACATCTTGGAGAAGGTGGAGCCAGAGTGTTCCTTGGAAGCAAAGATGATGAACCTTCGTCTCCCATACTTTGGACATGTTGCTAGGAAAGGCTATTCCTTGGAAAGGGACATCAGGCTTGGAAAAGTAGAGAATCAGTGAAAGAGTGGAAGGCCTTCAATAAGATGAATTGTGCCTATAGGAATGAGCTCAAATATGTTAGAGATTATGAGAATAGTACAGGATAGGACAAGGTTCAGATCTGTTGTTCATATAGGGTCATTATGAGTTATACTCAGCTCAACAGCACCTAACAACAACAACAACAAAAGGTTCTGACTTGATGGCAAATAACAATAACAGCAACAACAACAGTGTGCCCTTATGGAGATGGCACTGGGGAGAAGCAAACATTAAAAAATCTAGAGAGGTCTTTAGGGAGAACTCATCAGAGGAGTAAAGTGTTTCAGAATGTTACCTCATTTCCTTAGTAAATTGAGCTAGGAATCCAGACACCAGCCCCTAGCATTCCAGGCTTTCATTCCCACCTAACTTATTTGAGTGGAGGCACTGGAAACAGAAGGTATTTTCCTGTTGTCTTTGAACATTAAAAAATTTGATCCTTCAGAGGTGTGCAAATGGGCAGGGGTTAATCATACGGCTGCACAATTTGATGAGTGGAGGGCGGGGTGGGTAAAGGAAGTGGGAAAAATAATGTATATGAACTTTGTAAGTAAACCAATATAAATTAAAATTTTTATTTAAAAAAAACAGGCAAAGTTAATGATATATAATAGAGTGTACATGAATGAGTGTATGTAAATGAAAGATTGTATAAAACACAATGTACATGAATGAAAAACAATGTATGTGAATTATTGAATGTTAACCAATTAAAAAAGGGGGGGTAATTGATCCTTGATCAAAGGTTTGGAAAATTACCTAGACTTCATTTCCGAAAGGGCTGGCTTTCTTTTGCCAGAAAAAGCCTAAAGTAACATAAAGTACCCCAAACCAAACTGATTTGGGACAAATTAACACTCTGATCTCACCTGGGAAGCCCAGGTCATTCCAGTTCTCAGGTGTTGCCAGTCTTTGTCTTATGGAAAGAGAAAAAAGTCTGTGGGAAGTGAATGAAAAAGGATATCATTGAAGAGACAGAGCTGTTTTGGGGAGAAAGATGGGTGGAGGCCAGAGAAAAAGGCATAATTTTATATGGAAAGACATAGGAGGGCAGAAGTGAAAATGAAGAGGATGACAGTGGTGCTACTTTAAGAGTAGCCTTTCCTGCAGATTCTATGAGGAGCCATTAGTACAATGTTTCACAATGACTGAATTCTCCAGGTTTGAGTGGGAGCTGGAGGTTGGGCCTGACTGGTTCTACTCCAACAGTTTGCATCTCTTTCAGAAAAGGGAACAAGAGAGGCACAGGTAGACACCTGATTCATGTCCTTGCCTCATCACACAAGATACTTGACTCTAATTCTCTGCATAGCAGCTCTATTTTAAACCTAGGGCTTTAGGGAAAGCGTTGCAAGTGGATCATAAGCTGAGGACACCCGCTCACATGTGCTTTATCTAAGTTATCTCTCACTCTGTATACTTTAGTCAGCCTGCTATGCACTGATAGCCTTGTGCTGGTCTAACACTTCCAGTTCCTTCTGCAGGTTTCAGAGGTAAATATTTTCTAAGGTCCCTCCTCTTCTTTGTAATCTCTCCACACCAGGAGGCAGGAGGTGGGAGAGGGTACTGTAGATTCAGGGCAAGCATGACTAGTAAACTTGTCCTTGACTTGATGGTTCATTCATCATCAGCTTCTTCAACAAGGGTCTATGAAACAGGAGGCAGGTAGAGGAATCTTATTCCTGTTCTAACCAGGGACACATAAAATTGAGTTCTATGAAACTCCAGCCATAATCATGACATCAAGATAGTCCTACTTCACATTTAAACTCACCACATGGTGACATATGGGAATGGCCAGCACCAGGACCTGAGGGGGCAGAAAGGGAAGAAAGCAGCCTAAGAGGCAGGTACTTGGTGCCTCTTTGGTCAGCTAACAAGTACTGTTTTGTGTTTTGCTTTTGTTGTTTTGTTTTTGTTTTTGTTTGCAGAGCCCTGAAGGATATCATGGAGAAGAAGGGCAATGATATCCTGAGCTCCTTCTCACTAGAGAAACAATAAGGAAGAGTGAAAGCAGGCAGTGTGAGTGCACATGGGAGGGGTCTCCATATCCAGGTCTCGGAAGTGGCAGAGTGGGGGATCAGTGATCAGACTCTGGAGACTCCAAGAGCTCTTTTCCAATACTTTTCCTTGTGAGGACTTAAATTCTCTTCAAAGAAATCTAACCACCACTGCTTTTCTCCATTCTATCCGAACTTTCCCACCCCAGCCTTAGTCACTTTTCCCATATGAATTGAATTATCAGACAGAAGTTATTTAAACTGCTCTATTGTCATGATATATTTTGTTACTGTTTATATCAACACTGCAATTCTGTTGGTCACCTGATAATCAGATTGGTAAGACTTAAAAAAACCCCTTATACCCAGGGCTAAGGTTCATGCAGAGACACAGGTGCCATCAGAGACTGAATGTGACCACATGACTGACACAGTTGTTTTGGAAAGGTGTCTCATGGAGAAATTCGTTCCACTGTTCTCATAGTTCTCAACCTCACATACGCTCATATTTATCAGACTTCTTGTTATCCCCAAAAGGCATAGTTCACATGAAGACCAACCTTCTTTACGGGACTGCAGCACGTGTTCCCTCAAGCTTAGTAGCTTTGTCCTGACTCAGCTGCTGTTTATTCCAGAAGGGAAACTACCTACCACAGCAGTTGAGCCTTTATTGCTGGGGAACCTGGACATGATTCTATTCTGCTGCCCACTCAGCAGTGAAACAGGGGAAGCTTTATGCAGCTCTTGACCTGCTGCTCCTCATGTACCAGACTCTGAGAATGAACATTCTAGTGCAGCAAATGCACTTTTAAAGTTAAGGTGGTTATTGCCGGAATCTTTTCCAAAATAGAGATGCCAATAACATGGTCACCAGCAGTCCATGACAGTAATTAAACCTGACCTGAGTATAATAATTTAATTTGTGCCAATCTGATTTCAAATTGCCAGTGGCATTACTGTGCTACTTTGATTTTCAGTGGTTCTTCTAGAACTTGAGGCAGCTTCAAGTTTTTCATGTCCGTTTGCTCTCTAAATTTTCTATTCAAATCCTTGACCCTATGTAGTCTTTCTTTAATTCAGGAATCTCTAGACAATCCCTTGTGTATGAACCAAATTCAGGTTCTCAAATCCCCCTTTTATTAAAAACAAACAAACAAAACAAAATAGTTTTTAAGAACCACACTTGTTATATGATTAAGGAGATGTCACGCAGTAGGCATGCTCTAGTCACTGTCTCCAGGCTGGCAAAGGAGCAAACTCCTTGCCAGATCTTTCTTCTTTAGACGGAAGCAAATCACAGGGGTCACATCACATAGTCCTGGATTGAAGAGATTTGGCCTCTCATATATTACCTTTAGCAGATGCTTGACATTACTAAGCTTCTGTTTTCTTGAAGACTCACTCAGGATTACATTCTTATTATAGAAAGAGACTATGGTTACTTGGTGAACAAAATGACTTGAGGTTCCCGACACTTTGAATCACATCTCCCTTCAAATTCTGCCTTAAGGGTAGAGATCTGCTGGAGGCTCACTTGTCTTCATCCCCTCCCACAAGTCTATGAGGGTTTCTGGTTTTCTTGCTCTGACTTTGTCCCCATTTTCCCACTTCCTTTATAACCAGGGTTTAGCCATGGACCTGGCTGAGAACTGCGGTTAAAATAATCAAGCAAGGTACCCTGAAAGTGATAGCATGGTTCCTGATGCCTGCCTTGCTGGGAGGTGACTATTCCTGCATTTGCCCTTCCTGAGCACCTACAAGTCATTCTCTTCTACTTGGAATTAGTTGTGACATCACCATGCCTGCAGTAGGTATGGATACTCTGAGTTTCTGGTAGCTGAGGGAGAAGTGGAATCCTTGCTCCTGCCTGGCCTGTCTAGGTCCCCCACAGCTCCTCCTCTTGAAAGCTGTGCTTCTTCCTGCTGCTCCTCCCCTACCCTAATGGGGACAGTCGACCCCAGGACCAACCAAAGAAGGGAGTGGACTGTGAGTTGAGGAAGTGGTACTCCTGCATCCACAGAATGGCTTAAGGAGAATTGAATTAAAAAGGCAAAAAAGGGATAAAAGAAAGGAGAGAGGGAGGGAGAAAAAGCAGCAAGAGAAAGAAATAGAGCAAGAGAGAAAACAAAGTGGAAGTTATGAGGAGGGGAAAAAGAGAAAGAAAAAAAAACCGAAGAAAAAAATAGAAAACAAACAAGCAAATAAAAATCCAAAATTTGTGGAAAATGAAAAATGAGAGGGGAAAAATAGGGACTGTCAAGGAGAATGAACTGGGAAGCTTATTGGTGGTGCGCTTGTCACTGCTGTGGTGTGTGGAGGCAAGGTGACTGGCCTGGGACAGTGTGTCTGCCAGTTCATCAGAGTGTTAAATTTGAGGTATCAAGTCAGGTTAGAGTTTCTGCTTAACTAAGAAGTGAAGAAAGTCCCAAGACGTGAGTTGGGCATGAACACTTCTTCCAATTTAGGAGGCTTCAAGGAATAGGGCACTCAATCTGAGACAGAGATTCTGTCGGCCTCAAAGGAGCCACGTAGTTCACCTGGCTAGAGATAGTGTATTTGACAGTCTAGAATATGGATTCAGACAGGGTACTGAGTGAAAGACGGCTAGTGTGAAGAGACAGTTACTACCAATCTGAAGTGCCAAGGACGATTCACACTATGAAGGGTGTACTGCACCAAGTGTGTCAGTGTTGTATACAGAAAGGCAAGGACCTCATTCAAAAGTGGTGCCTCCACTGATCCTGAGGCTGCCTGCAGGCTAGGCACAGCTCAGTCTGTTGGCTCCTAGAGGTCTTTGGGTGCAGGAACACTATGTATGCTTCCTGCAGCAGACATATAGTGACAGAAGTCTGGTCTCAAGTAGAGCAGGAATGGGCCAGGAGAGCACTGCCTGATGAGTGGTTATAGTATTGACCCCATGAGACCCTGATATCCAGGAGGACACAATGAGATAAAGGGAGAAAGTGTGTACCTTCCTCAAAATCAAACACTAGCTGATACTAGAATAGAATACTACCTCCTTCTCCACAGCTGTTCTAATGTTCTTACAGACTCTTCAGGGTTCTGTGTTCTGTCTCCTTATTTGAAGTTTCTATTCAGTTTCTTCCTTCAATCAGTGTTCGAACTACTTCTTTGTCTATTGTTGGGGAATGTTGAGGAGGAAAGGAGGGCCTCTGGTCAGGACAAATTGCCTAAGCTCCAGATAAGTGCAAGTCTCCCAACGGCCTTTAATACGGGGTAGAGAAAGCACCCCTGTATTTGGCTGTATCGGCTTGAGAAAGCTCGCTACCTGGGAAGATGGCTGCCGCATCTGTTAATCTGGGAGTGGTCTGCATGAGGCTGAGGTTCTTCTATCCAATCTACATGTCCCATGTCTGCAAACCTACCCTATCTAGTCTTCCTGTTTACTTGCCGGTATATAAGTGTGCTGCAGCCCCAATAAAATTGAGCTGGATTGACTCTGATTCTCTCCCAGAGTGTTGTATCTCCATCATGCTTACCCCCATCAGGGTGTCACTGTTAGTTGCCGGCGAACAGACAGCAACAGTCTATCTTTTTAAACTTAGCATCCCAGAGTTATCATCTGTATCTATTATCTGTATTTTCTGATGTCTTTGGTGAAGAGTCTGGGCTGCTCTCTCCAGTATGCCATGTTATCCAAAATCCTCTACATATTGGCCATATAAAGTCCTCACTATATCTTCATTTTGGTTTTTGCTTTTTAAATAATATATCTTGGTAATAATAGTATATAAAAAGCTTTCTTTTTCTTTTTACATTTCCATAGTATTTTATTGGTTTGTTTCTAATTTTGTACCATTACAAAAAGTACTTCAGTGGCTTTCATAATTATGTCATTTTATATATGTGCAAGTATTTCTTTAGAATAACATTTTAGAATTGGAATTGCTAGCTCACAGAACATACTATGAATTTTTAGCATATAAGAATTTGAAATCTTTCACCAAAGAAGACACTCAGGTGGCAAACAAACACATGAAGACATTTTCAAAATCCCTAGATCTAAGAGAGATGCAAATCAAAACAACCATGAGATATCATCTCACCCCAGTAAGAACAGAAAAATTCAACAGAGTAGCAAACAACAAATGGTTGTCGAGAAACTGGAACCCTTTTCCACTGTTGGTGGGAGTGTAAAATGGTGCAACCACTGTGGAAGGCTGTATGGAGCTTTCTTAAAAAGTTGGAAATAGAAATACCATTTGCCCAGCAATTCTATTACTGGGAATATACCCTAAAGAAACCAGAACTGCCACTCAAGCAGGTATATGCACACCCATATTTATTACTGCTTTCTTCACAATAGCAAAGAGTTGGAAACAACCCAAGTGCCCATCAACAAATGAATGGCTGTGGTATATTCACACAATGAAATAATATGCAGCACTGGAAAAACAAGGAACTTGTAAAATATTGTAAAAACTGGATGACCATGGAAGACATTATGCTGAATGAAATATCTCAGTTATAAAAGGACAAATACCGCACAATGTCACTGTTATAAAACAGGACTGATATGGGGGCTAGGGGAAACTAAGAGAAGAAGGCATAAATAATGTACACTGTGTTGAAACACATGACGAATAGAATGCTTAAAAGGAATATATGATTATTATTTGTATGGCAACAGTCCAGGATAATAGCTGGATAATAAAGTGGACTAGGGGGAGGGGGAATTGTACAACAATGAAAGACGTTTTTTCCAAAGAGAGAAACTAACCGGGGGGGGGGGGGGGGGAGGGAATGGTAGGGAGGAAAATGTGCAACAACGATTGAATAGAAATCTTAGTTATCTATAAACTTTCATTAAAATCTCAATTAAAAAGAATTTGAAATCTGAGGCACTGGGTAGCATAATGCTAAGGAAATAAAATTTACTGCAGATAAGTAGGTTTCAATTTATGATGACACATCACTGGGATTTCAAGGCTGTAAATCTGTCTTCTTCAGTGTGGCTGATGGACATGAACTGCCAAGCTTTCTGTTAGCAGCTCAATACATAATTGACTATGCTTCAGGGATATTTGTGTGCATAAACAGAACTCTTTAAAAGCAGAGCCTTAACTCCATATAAAGTTTTGTCAACATCTTTACTTTGAATAATGGCCTGATGATGATAAAAAGATGCTATTAGCTAGAAACTAAAAATTGCCTTTCTTAACTATGAGAGTAGCATGCTATATAGTGTACTAGTGGTTGAGTTGTTAACCTTTAAGAATTACAGCTTCAGAAATCCAAAAGAGTGCGGCCATGAGTCTGAATTACTGTGATGCGGCAACATCATGGAGCCTGTTTGAATAATAGCAAAGAGGTTTATAGAAGGGCAGAGATGATGCAGACCAGGAAAATGTTCTTTGTCATAGAGTATAAATGATTAATCTGCTAGACAATAAAAAGAAACATATTCTGTACTAATGGAGCTGGAACTAAAGGTTACAAATTTATAAATGGCTGAAAGACTGTCAGTGGAGTAAAAGACAATTTCTAGAAGCAAGAATTCGGCAATAATAGGTGGATGACACATGGATGGGATTACATGATTGGTGAAAGGTACATGTCATTCATTTTATTACAGAGATGATCCAGGACTACAAGGTAGGCTTTTCTAGGAACCTATTAGTAAAATTTCTTCCTTAAACTTGTCTGTTTCTGAAGAAGCCTGTTGTAAAAATTTAGCAATAATACTGTGTATCAAGATTCATTGAGTGTAACCTATCACATCCTGCATGTTTGACTATAATGAAAGAGATTATTTGATAATAGACTGTGGTATCCAACACATACCAGAAGTAAAAAAAAAGAAAGAAAAGAAATAAGAAAGAAAAAAGGCATCCTTAGATCCTTAGAGTATATGGCCAAGTCAGCTTCAAGATTAGAGGACCTGCTGCTATGAAAATCCAAAACAAATGCATTACCCTCAATTCACTAGTAGTTAGCACAGCCACAATGTTGTGCACTCAGAGCTCATCGCTGAAACATTTCCATCAACCCAAAACAAAACTTCTTATCCATCAAGCAGTTATTCCTCTGCCTCCGAATCACTAATCTGCTTTCTCTAACTATGGATTTAGCTATTTTGGATTTTTTCAGCTAAATAGAGCCATATAGTTTGGGAGCATTCTATCTAGCTACCATCCATTTGCCAAAAAGAAGGCAAAAAAATTTTTGTATCTTACAGACCTTACTCAGTACACAAAGTGCTTCTTCATTCTGTGTTCTGGTTTCAGGCTAATCAATTCTATGGACATGCTGTAATTTATTTGACCAGTCTTTCTATTGGTACTATGTTATTACTAATCCTGTCTTAAAATTATTAACGCAAACAATAGAACCTTATTGGAAAACTTTGTATAGTATCAGTTTGCCTGTTTGAGTGTATCTAGAAGTTTGACTTTTGGCTCCAATTTAATGTGATTTTAAATTTTGATACACATTACCAACTTCCTACCCATTCTAATACTAATATATATCCCCAGTGCTGTTTAAATTATGTCTTTTAAAAGCATCAAATTATATCATTTTAGCATTGCATAGAATTATCCACAGTCTTTATTGTCAAGAATCCACATTCAGAAAAGGTTGCACAGACATAATTTTTAATTGTAGTTTTGCTTATTGTACTGTATTTATCTACATTTCTTTTTCTAGCTTTGTGAGTAGGAGGGAGCCATGGTTAGGCTAGATTAAATAAAGAACAGAAAAGGCAGGGAGAATGTAAGAAAACAGAAAGAAATAGCTAGGAAGGTGGATAAGAAATTATATTCTTCTTCTCCATTACCACCCATCATGTTGTCACAGATGCCTCTTGCCTCTGGATTTATAGGGACTAGTGGCTGCCAATTAGTCCACCATTTATTATACTGTGCAGGAGATAAAGGTTGGTAGAGAAGAAGAGCTGGAAGTCTAGCATCTAAAAGTGGAAGCTTAAACACAGCCTTGCTCAGGAAAACATTTCTAACTACAAATTACCGTTGACTTGTAAGGAAAACAAAACAAAGAACTTATTTCCACGAAGGATTCTGCTGTGGAGGAATTAAAAAAAACACAAACCCATTTACAAATAGCATTCTATGCACTGGCTGGTCTCTCGGGGGTGGACCAGCAACTTAGCTGTCTCCAAATAGCTTCTAACTCAGTTTGCTTATCTTATTTTACCTGTAAAGTAAAAGGACAAATACATATTTCTTTTTTTCCAAATAGCTTCTCACAGGGCTTAAGTACTTTAGAGTCCCAGCATCACAACAGTTGAGATGTGACCAAGACTTGATGAGATGGATTCTACCTATTATAGGGTTCAAGTCACTGTTCTCATTCGAAGAATCATTATCTCTTCAGTCTGGCACTCAAGGCCCTCATTTCAAATCTACCCCACACTATTTTTCTGATTGATTCTCCCTTTTAACAGAATCTCTACTCCAACAGTATAGAATTGTATGCTTGTATGGAAACATACTCCATTTTTATGCACTTTTCCTTTGTAGATGCCCTTCCACATCTAAATTCCAGCCACAGAGCACTGTCCCTAGCCCATCTAATGACAAATTATATGTAATTTCCCTCTAGTCTAAAGGCAAACTACAATAATTTTATGCAACTAACCAGTGTGTTTTATATTGGGTTGGTGGGGTTTTTTTTTGTCCTCAACAGAGCCCTCTTTCCAAGGTATTTTTGTAAGCATGCTTTGTGGCTGCTTAAAAAAAATACTTTGAGGAAAGGATGAGATTGGAAAAAAATACCCAGGGTTATTTGCATTAAACTACTGTATATTTTTTGATGCTTCTCTTCCAACAGTCGAGGTAGAATCATTCTTACTTGTCAACTTACTTCTCTCCTTCTCTGGACTCAGATTTGTTGTTTGTTAGACACCCCTGAGATGATTCTCCATGTGTTTATAATAGAATTGCATTTTCAAAGTTTTAAAATTTTTGGAAGAAATCATCAAGTCTTGCTTCCGAGGCTCCTCTGGGTGAGTTTGAACTGCCAGTCTTTTGGTTACTAGTCTAATGCTTAACTATCTGTGCCAAGTTGATACTCTTTTTAAGCCATCTTTTTTTTGTCATTTTTTTTATTATTATTTTTTTGTGTGCGTGTACCGTCAAATCAGATCTGACTGGTACAGGAGGAGATTGTCCCTCCTTCCCCGGCAGAGCATCTGGTGGGTTCGAACTGTGAGCCTCTGGGGTTGTAGTTGCAGTTCCTTGCCACTAGGCCACCAGAGCTCCCCAAGCCATCTTATCTTATAAAGCAGTTATTATGAAAGATAAGAGGTTAGAATCCACCCAGACACACCTCAGAAGGGAGACTTGGCAATGTTGTTGTTGTTGTTGTTATGTGCCGTCGAGTCGCCTGCGACTCATAGCGACCCTATGTACAACAGCCCTAAACCCCGCTCTG
>NW_006399831.1:14106462-14114091 GCF_000299155.1 Elephantulus edwardii
AATATCGATCTCTTCCAGTCAGTTGGCCAAGTGGTCGTTCTCCAGATTTCTTGGCACAACTTGGTGAGCACGTCCAGGGCAGCATCTGTTAACTGAAATAACTTGGCAATACACTTCTGAAAAACTCTTGTCATTATAAATTCGATATAGTATAGTTCTCCTCTGGCACTTACTGAGTTACTATGAGTTGAAATCAACTCCAAGGCACCTCTTTCCTGTGTTGGTTTTTATAGATACAAAGAATTGTTCTTTTTTTAAAAAAAAAATTAATTTTAATGAAAGTGTAGAGAGACTTTGGATTTCCATTAATTCATTGTTGCACTTTTCTCCCAGCCCACCCCTCCTCCTCCATTCACTCTTCTCTTTGAAAAGGAAAAGAAAAATTCTTTCATTGTTATACAATACCTCTCCTCAAGTCCACTCCACTATGCTACCTTCATTCTGGACTCCTGTCATGACAATAATATATCATATTATCATATAATCATATATCCCTTTTAAATGGTTCTCTCCATCTGTTTCAATGCAGTATACATTATTTATTATTCCCTCTTTCTCAGTCTCCCCTCAACCCCTTTGTCAGTCTTCTTTTAAAACAGTGGCATTATGCAGTATTTGTCTTTTTGTGACTGAGATAATTCACTCAGCATAATGTCCTTCAGGGTCACCCATTTCATATATTTCATGAGTTCCTTGTTTTTCAATGCAGCATAGTATTCCATTGTGTGACTATATCAGAGTTTCTCTATCTGTTTGTTGATGGGCACTTGGCCTGTTTCCAACTCTTTGCTATTGTGAACAAAGCCACCATAAACATGGGTGTGCATCTATTTGCTTGGGTGTCAGTTCTAGTTTCATTAGAGTATATTCCCAGTAGTGGAATTGCTGGGCCAAATGATATTTCTGTTTCCAAATTTTTGAGAAAGCTCCATACAGCCTTCCATAATGGTTGCATCATTTTATACTCTCTCCAACAGTGTATAAGGGTTCCAGTTCCTCTGCCACCTTGCCAGCATTTGTTGTTTGTCAAAAAATTGTTCTTATATTCATATATATGCGTGTACTTATACTTAACATTTAGACCTGTACATGAGGAAATTTACACATGTGTGTATATATTTTCAGTCAAACGAATAATGATGATTAAAGTAAATGTATGATGGCTAAATGAATAGCTAAATATAACTTCTATAGATTCCATCTGGAGGGCATTTATCGTGAATAATATGTATGTTTGTAACTAGAGACTATGGCTTCCTCTGTTCTAACAAACCAGGGACTCTCAAATTTTACCAAGCTATCATAATCATCTGGAAATTTTGTTAAGTCACAGGTTACTGGTCCTTAGCAGTTTGATTCAGGAGATTGGGATAAGAAGATTATTTATAAGACTCAGTGCAAATTAAGTTGAAGGCTCTTTATTTAAATATTATTAAGAATTTTAATATAATGATAGTAGTGCATTAAACCCAGTGTGGGTCCTATCTAAGAGTGAGTGCTTGACTCAAGTCGCATGTCCATGAAGATGATTCTGACTTTGGTCATGCAAACCCCTCCAGCTATTTTGGAAAGAGAAATACCAGGAAAACGGGCAGGGTGAAATGAGAAAATGATCCATGATCAATGGGTGGACTATGGAGCAGGATTCCAGTGTGAAAAAGAGAGGATTTCCCAGGCTTTTCCTTTTCTTTCTGTTGTTAGACCCTTGTTATCTTTTCCCTTGAAAACTAGTGAAAACATGACATGACTCTCATATACTCTGTAATGAGATAAGGAAAAAAATGCCAAAGACACTCTTTTACAAATTTACACTCTCCAGAATAATAAAGAATTCTTGAAATGTTCCTGGCTGGTTGGTAGCAAGACTATCATCCCAGAGGGTTACTAGAACATGCTACTGTGATTTTTTCCTTTAGTGAATCTCCTTCTTCAACGTTTCTCTTTTCACTTCCCCACCTTTTTTTTTTGACTACATATTTTGATATTTCTGATTTGTTAAAAACCATTTGTTTTAAAAAAAAAATCTTTGAATTTTCCGGTCATCATCTGCATGGCTTTCCTCAAGAATAAGTGCTGTTTCATTTATCTTTGTTTCTTAGAACTTAGCACAGATGGCATTCATTACATTTGTACCGCAAAGTTCTACAGATTTTGCAGATTTTATACAATCCTTCCACATTCCGGAACAGTGTTAGTTGTCGTTAGGTACCATCAAGTCTAGTGTGATTCATAGCGACCCTATGAACAGCATATCTGAACCCTGTTCTATCCTGTGCCATACTCACACTTCCTGACACAGTAGAGTCCATTGAAGCAGTCATTGTGTCAGTCCTGGTCGAAGGTCTTCTTCTCCTCCGACAACTCTCTACCTTTCCAAGTGTCATGTTTCTAAGGAATAGTCCCTCCTAGCAACATGCTCAAAGTATGTAGGGTGGAAGTTTCATTATCCTTGCCTCCAAAGAGAACTCTGACTTCAGCCTCTCCAAGACATATTTGTTTGTTCTTTTGGCAGTCCATGGGATGTTCAGTGATTTTCTCCAACATCATATCTCTAAAGCGTCAATTCTTCTTTTGCCATCTCTATTCATTGTCCATGTCTCAGGACAAGAGTATTGCTTAAGCATCAAAAAAGGAAAAGTTAATTTGAGGTACACATTTGCGTTATAAGCTAAGGATTTTTTGGTTGGTGTTTTTTTTTTTTTTCATGAGCTAAGATTTTTATCGGCGTTGTTTGGATGTGCTATCTTTAAATAAATCTTAGTTATGTAGTGCTGCTATAATAAAATTAAATTTATCGATAACAAAATTTAGTAAAGCTACTCACAAGTTAGTGCCTTTATTAAACAGTAGCTTAATTACAATTTAGGATGTTAGAAGTCTGAGTTCAGGGCACTGGCTCTAAGGGGAAGGTTTTACCCTCTTTTGGTTCTGAGGTAAAGTCTAATTACATTTCATCTTTAACTTCTTGGCTTCTTTATGATCCTCATGTATCACAGCAGTGTTATGGCAGGTGCCATCCCCCCATATTTGCTGGCTTTCTTGTTTGCTTGTGCAATGTGTTCTTTTTCTATCTCAAAAGGCAATAATTTGTGATATACCCTATACTAATATACATTGTCTTTTCAATCACTTACTACATACATATCTGAGAACTGGACAATGAGGAAAGGTGACAGAGAAGTTGATGCCTTTGAGCTGTGGAGTTGGAGAATAATACTGAATATCACATGGACTACCAAAAGAATAAAGAGATATGTCTTGGAGAAAGTTCAGCCAGAGTGCTCCTTGGAGGTAAAGATAGTGAGGCTTTGTCTCGCACACTTTGGACATGTTGCTAGGAAAGGCTATTCCTTGGAGAATAATCTTGGCTATGTGGGGTGATGGTAAAGGAGAATAAGAATTTCACCCACATGAATTGACACAGTGACTGCAATAATGAGCTTGAGTGGCACGGGATAGAATAGCACTCAATTCTGTTTTACTCATAAGGCCACTATGAGTTGTACTCAACTCGGTGACACCTAACAACAAAAGGACTAATAGAAAGAAAATCCACTACGAAATGAGGTTATAGCTATAAATACAGAAGCCAGGAAATCTAGGGGTACGCAATTGAATCTATAAAAAAATTGTGGAATCATGATCTAAGGCTATGAATTATCAAGTCTAGACCTTATTTTCCTTCTGCATAAATTTGGCATTTAATTGTGAAATTACTTAAGATTCATTTGATGGTTTAAGCCTTGTTGTAGAACAATATCATTAATATCCTATGTAAGCAAAATACTGCTGAAAATATAAAAAAAAATTATTGGAAGAGTACATTGACAGGTAAATGCCAGAAATTCAAGCTGGTTTTAGAAGAGGCCATAGCACTAGGGATATCATTACTGATGTTGCATGGATACTGGCTGAAAAGAGAGAACACCCAAAGAATGTGTATTTGTGTTTTATTGACTATGTAAAGGCATTTGACTATGTGGATCACAACTAACTATAGCTAACTTTGAGAAGACTGGGAATCCTATAACACTTAATTGTACTCCTGCAAAATCTATATCTAAACTATTAATTATCTGAATAGAATGAGGAAACATTGGTTTAAAATCAGGAAGGGTGTGCATCAGGGGTGTATCCATTCTCCATACCTATTCAACCTGTATGCTGAGCAAATTTGTGACACCGAACTCTATGAAGAAGGATGTAGCATCATAAGTGGAGAAAGACTCATCAACAACCTGTGTTGTGCTAATGATACAACTATGCTTGCTGAAAGCAAAGGGAACCTGAAGCATTTGTTGCAGAAGATCAAAGACTGCAGCCTTCAATATGGTTTGTGTCTTAACACTGAAAGACAAAGATCCTTACCCCAGGGCTAGTGGGCAACATCACAGTAGATGGAGAAATGATTGAAGCTTTAATGATTTCATCTTGCTCAGACCACAATCAACACCCTTGATACCAACAGACAGGAGATAAGGAGATTTATTACTATGGACAAGTCTGCTTTGGGGGACTTCTCCAAAATACTAAAGGGCAATGATGGCAGATTGCAGAATAAGGTACACCTGATTCAGAACATGATCTTTTCAATCACTTGCTACGCATGTGAGAGCTGGACAATGAATAAGGATGACAGAGAAGAATTGAAACTCTTGAGTTATGGTGGTGTTGGAGAAGACTTTTGAATATTCTATAGACTGCTAAAAGAAAGAACAGGTACATCTTGGAAAATGTGCAGCTACAATGTTCCTTGGAGGCAAGGATGACAAATCTTTAGATCTCATACTTTGGAGATGTTGCTAGAAGAGGCTATTCTTTGGAAAAGAGTATCATACTTGGAAAGGTGAAGGGTCAGCAAAAGAGAGGAAGAGTCCTATCGAGGGGTCACAGTGACTGCAGCAAGGGCACAAGTGAATCAGAGACAGTGAGGAATGCACAAGATAAGACTGGATTAGTCTACATTCAGGAGAGGATAAACTAGATGAATGAGACCTTCTAAGAATCAAATCCCTATGCACATCCAAAAACGTCCCCAACAGGGTAAAAATGGAAGCCAAGATTTGGGGAAAAAATTTAGTAATGACATGTCAGACAAGGGACTTAGATCTAGAATATATAAAACACTCAAGCATCACAACAACAGGTCTATTTTGTATTGTTGTTGTTGTTAGGTGTCATGGAGTCAAACACAACTCATAGCAACCCTATGAATAGCAGACTTGAATCCTGCCCTATCTTGTGCCACCCACACCTTCCCTGCTATACTTGAGCCCAGTGCTCCAGCCACTGTGTCAATCCATTTTGTTGAAGGTCTTTTTCTTTCATTGACCTTTCACCTTTCCAAGCATGACATCCTTCTCCAAGGACTGCCTCTTCTAACAACATGACCAAAGTATGTGAGACGAAGTTTCATCATCTTACCCCCTAATGAGCACCCTGGCTGCTCCTTCTCCAAGACATATTTGGGATTGGGTTTTTTCCAGTTCATATGCTATTCAGCACTCTTCTCCAGCACCAAACTCAAAGGCATCAATCCCCTATTGCTATCCTTAGTGATGTCCAGCATCCTTAGTGATGTCAGCTTCCTTCCCGATGGATAGGAAGCAATTGAAAAAGCATGACTTGTGTCAGGAGCACCTTAGTCCTCAAACTGATGTTGCTGGTTCTCAGTACTTTGGAGTGGTCTCTGTAGTCTACCACAATACTACATGTTTGTTTGTTTGTTTTTATTTCTTGACTGTTGTTGTTAAGGGTGTTTATTGTGCATCCTAGCAAGATGAAATTGTTAATCACTTCCATTTTTATTCCAACTATTATTGGACAAGTGATTAGAATTTTTTTTTCTTGTTGTTGAGATGAAATCCATATTGAAGGCTGCAGTCTGCAGTAAGTGCTTCAGGCCCATCTTGTTTTCTTTCTGCAAGCAAACTGCAGGTTGTTGATGAGTCTTCTCTGATTCTGATGCCACATCCTTCATCATAGAGAATACTTTCACAGATTATTTGCTATTCATACTGGAATATACATAAAGACAGGATATAGTATTGATATACACCTTTGTTGATTTGAAATCTGCAGTGTTCACCTGCTCTTTTCAGACAACAGCCTCCTGGTCTAAGTATAGGTTTAGAATGAGCACTATTAAGTGCTTCAGGATTCCCATTCTTCTCAGTGTTATCCACAACTTACTATGATCCACACCATCAAATGTTTCTGCATAATCAATAATGCACAAATACAAATCCTCTGGTATCCCCTGACTTTGGCCAAAATTCATCTTATGTTATCAAGGATATCCCTAGTGTCACAGAGTCTTCTAAATTCAGCTAGAACATCTGGCAGTTCTCTGTCAAGGTGGTATTCCAACTGACCGAAGTTGATCTTCAACAAGATTTTGCTTGCATGTGATAATTTCCACATCCAGTTGAATCATCTTTCTTGGGAATAGGGATGAATATTGTTTGGGTTTGTTTTTTTTTTTCTTTTCAGTCAATTGACCAGGTAGCTGTTTTAGAAATTTCCTGGCATAGACTGGTGAGTATGTTCAGAGCTTGATCTGTTTGTTGAAACATGTCAATTGGTATCACATCTATTCCTACGGCCCTTTTTCTTGTGAATGCCTTCAGTGCCCTTTGAACTTTTCCCATCATTGCCATTGTTACCTGGTTGTGTGCTACCTCCAGAAATAGTTCTGTGTCCATCACATGTCTTTGGTACAATGACTCTATGCTTTATTATCTATTTTTTCCATTTTCTTTTGATATTTCCAAATCAGTCAAGATTTTGCCCTTAGTATCCTTCAATATTGCAATTTGGGGCTTGAACTGGTTTTTCTATTCCTTCAGCTTGAGAAATGCTGAGTGTGCTCTTCCCTTTTTGTTTTCTAACTCCAGCCGTCTTCACATTTCATTGTAATACTTTGCTTTGTCTTTTTGAGCTATCATTTGAAATCTGTTCATCTCCTTTACTTTGGAATTTCTCCTTTTCATTTTGGTTTCTTGATGTTCAGAGCAATTTTCAGAGTCTATTCTGACATCTATTTTAGTCTTCTCTTCCTCTTCTGTGTTTACAATGACATTTTGCTTTCGTCATAGATGATATTCTTGATGTTATCCCACAGGTCGTCTGGTCTTTGATCATTAGTATTAAGTACCTCAAGTCTATTCTTGAGCTTGAGATAATTTTAGAATTCAAATAAGATTGATTCAAGGTCTTATTTTACATTAAACTCCTTCCTCTTCCCTCTAATATTTTAAATTTTTTCCTGCTTTTTACACACAGCTGGCTGTTTGGAAATTTTACCATCTTTAAAAAAATAAGAGAGTGGGTGCGGCGCGGCCCTCGAGGGAAGTTCTTGCAACTCCTTGCAATTCCAGCCTCCCTCCAGCTCTTCAAAGCCCGGACTCAAGGGTTAGGAGAGCCAGCAACATGAATTTCCAAGGGTGAAAAGAGAGGCTCTGGGGTGGAGGACCGATCAGATCCCCATGACCTGCAGAGAGGACCGCCATGACGCAAGCAGCAATGGGAACCCTTGCCTCCCGTTCCTCTTCTCCGACTTTTCAATGAGCAGAGCGAACTGAGGGGAGGGGAGGTCAGGGAGAAAAACACAACAATGAATGTATGGAA
>NW_006399831.1:14116616-14120221 GCF_000299155.1 Elephantulus edwardii
ATTAATTTTTAAAAAATTTTAAAAGAAAATAAGAGTGGTGAAACCACTATGGAAGGCAGTATGGCATTTTCTCAAAAAGTTGAAGTTGGAAATTGGCGAGCTCTGGTGGCCTGGGGGCAAGAAACGGCACTGCAATCCCAGAGGTGCGCAGTTTGAATCCACCAGATGCTCTGCTGGAGACGGAGGGACAATCTCCTCCTGTACCTGTCAGATCCGATTTGATGCTACACACAAAAATATTAATAATAAAAAGTTTTTTTAAAAGTTGGAAATAGAAATACCCTTTGACCCAACAATTCTAATATTGGAATTTACCTTAAGGAAACCAGAACTGCCACCCAAGCAGATATATGCGCACCCATGTTTATTGCTGCTTTTTTCACAATAACCAAGGGTTGGAAACAACCCAAGTGCCCATTAATAAACGAATGAATAGAGAAGCTATGGTATATTCACACAACGGAGTATTATGCAGCACTGAAAAACAAAGAACTTCTAACATATGATACAAAATGGGTGACAATGGAGGACTGAGTGAAATATCTCAGTCACAAAAGGACAAATGCTACATAATGCCACTGTTCTAGAATAGGACCAAAATCGGGGTTGGGGGGAAACTAAGAAAAGAGGGGATAAATAATGTACACAGCGTTGAAACAGACAAGAGAGAGAACTGTATGAAAGGAATATATGATTAGATATCATTGGCATGACAAGAGTCCAGAATAAGAGTTGCATAGTAAAGTGGTTTGGGAGGAGGGGGGACTGTATAACAATGAAAGAACTTTTTTCCCAAAGAAAAAACATGAACTGGGGTGGGGCAGGGAGGAAAATGTGTAACAATGAATGAATGGAAATCCAAGTTCTTTATAAATTTTCATCAAAATCTAAGATTTTTAAAAAGAAAATAAGAGAGGACATCAGGAATGCAGTTCTGATCAACTCTTCAGGGAAGGTACTCTTCATCCCTTCCTTGTACAACTGGTTCTCAAAAAGATTTACAAAAAACAAAAACAAAAACAAAAACAAAAAAAAACACCAAAAAAAAAAGCAAAAACCCTACAAAACTAGTTTTCTATGCATTTTGGCCTCCAAACATCTGCAAATTAGCAAGATAAATTATTTTGAAAAGTTTTTAGTCTGTCAAAATTTCTTAGGGTTTATGATAACCCTACTGATTATATAAAGCTCTTCAAATATCAAGCAAATCAGGGGAGAAAACTATCTGTTATTTCCTAATGTTTCTGTATTTAATCTTCTTCTTCCACCAGTACGTTGGACCATATGGTGATTTTTCCAAATATTCTACCCAGTTAAAATTGTTCTATTACTCAATAAACCTCTTTATTTTTATTTATAACAGAGTTTTGATTTTTTTCTACAATAGATCCTATGATTTACAAATATCCGTAAGTACAGAACTCTTTTGTTCTTATCAACTCATACTCATCCATATGTAAAAAAACAGAGAATATGTTCTGATACATGGCAAATCGGTGGTAGAAAATGTGTTCTATGGGTATGTTGTTGTTGTTGATTGCCGTGGGGTCGAGCGTGACTCATAACAACCCTATGAACAAAAGACCTAAACCTTTTGTATAACTATTGTCATTTCTCTAAGTTCATAGGGGAGACTAATCCTTCTGCCTGTGTGAGACAGATTTTGAGAACCCGGCAGTTTTTGGAGAGGTTGCTAGATGAATCCCTCCCCCTCCAAAAAAAAAAAGTTGGAAAGTCTCTGAAGTTCCTTCCACAGCTTCTATATTGTTGTTAGGTGCCACTGAGTAAACTACAACTTATAGAAACTCTATAGACAACACATTGAAACCTTGTCCTATCCTGCATCATCTTCACAACTGTTTTAAGAGAACACTTAAGAACTACAAGGGAGTAGCACATGTTCGTGTTTCCCTTATTATTTTCTTGGGCAATTGGTTGATGTCCCATGCAAGATACAACTGTTTTGACTACATGATGTTATCTGCGGTGGAGAGAAGTCTGTTCTCCTGCACTTTCATTAAGAGACATCCTTTTTGTCTTCACCAGTATATAATTTTCTTCCTTAAAAAGAAAACCACCTTGGAAGATATTGGGTTTTTTTAAAACCTTGAGCAACATCTAGTTCGTTTTATCAACAAAATTTAAAACAAACAAAAAATCATCTTGAAAAATCATAGAATCTTGCACTTTAATGGATTTTTGAATTTATAAGAAGAGTAGTCCCTTGTCTTCAGGTGAAAACACTTGTTTCTAGTTACCTGGAATACAAAATAGCAAAACAGCTTCTTTCTCTCTCCTCCCCTCCCCCCCAGTAGAGGGGAATCAGTTTCTAAAGAGGTTATATAACATTTCAGACTTTTGTGTCTATTCTAATTTTAGAGGACATTTTAATTTGACTTTTTTAAATTTTTGTAAGGTATAAAGTACAACCCTTGGAAGTTTTCAAAGGCTGAGAACTTGTTAAAGAGGAGGATCCCCATGGTCCAGAGTTACTGTAACCTTGAACTGCTGTTCTGTGTTTTGAAAATATTACAAGGGAACTTCTGAAAGTTTGTAGGTTTGAGAAAGGCAAACTAATTCTTGTTAATTCTAGATCTACCAAATTAGAATATTGATCTTATTGCATGGTGAAATTGCTTTGTTTTTATTTCTTCTAAAATATTTTAAATAATCTATGGAGGAAATATAGAAGATCCAAGTTCTTTTTAAAAAAATATTGTCATGTATTAAATTATTTAATAAAGAGGTTTTGGCAATGTTTGTCACTCCTAAAAAAAGCAGAGAGACTACTGAGGTTTGTGCTTTCTGAAATTCCACTGCTAAATCCAAAGTCAGTGTCTCTCTGATGGTTTGAATCCACCAGTGACTCCAAGGAAGAATCGTGGGCAATTATTTAAAGCCTCAGAAACCCAAAGAAGGATCAGCTATGAATTGATTCCTACTCAACAGCAGTGAGTATTTGGCATAAGAAGTCCTAGGTGGTGCATGTGGTTTACACAATTGGCTGCTAAACAAAAGATTTGAGGCTTTGAGTCCACCTAGAGACACCTTATAATAAAGGGCTGGTGATACACTTCCAAAAGTCAGTCATGACAGTTTTATCAGCTCTGGTCTGATACATAACACTTTAGTACCATCAAGCCAGGCAGCTTGAGAAGACAAAGCAAAGTATTGAAATGTGCAAACAACCTTGCTTGCAGAAAAGTGAGGAAAACGTTAAACACTTGCTGCAGAAGATCAAAGATTAAAACCTTCAATATGGGTTATACCTCAACAGCAAGAAGACAAAAGTCTTCACCTCTGGGCCAATAACTAACATCATGAGAAGCAGAGAAAAGACTGAAGTTGTCAACTATTTTACTTTACTTAGATCCAAAATCAACATCCATGGCAGCAGCAGTTAAGAAATAAAAAAGATGCTGCATTGGGGAAATCTGCTGTCAAGAGACTCTTCAAAGTTCTAAAGAGCAAAGATGTCCACTTAAAAACTAAGGTGTACCTGATCTAAGCCATAGTCCTTTCAATTGTTTCCTGTGCATCTGAAAGTTGGGCAGTGAGTAAAGAAGACCAAAGAAGAATTGATACCTTTGAACTGTGATTTTGGC
>NW_006399831.1:14122751-14127146 GCF_000299155.1 Elephantulus edwardii
AGAAGATTTCAAAAGGCAGCACGGGACGACAAAGCAAAATATTACAATGAAATGTGCAAGGAGTTGGAGTCAGAAAATCAAAAGGGCCGTACTCGCTCAGCATATCTTAAGCTCAAGGAACTGAAGAACCTCCTTAGAGATAAGATGGTAAAACTTTGCCTCATTTACTCTGTGTATATTCTCAGGAGGAACAAATCCTTGGAGAGAGACATCATGCTGGGAAAGGTGGAGTGTCGTGGAAATAGAAGAAGACTCTCACTAAGATGGACTGACACAGTGATTACTGCAATGAACTAGAGCGTGGTGGAGAACATGAGAATGGTTCAGGATAGGTCAAGGTTCAGATCTGTGATTCATAAGGTCTCAACTCAAAGGCACCTAACAACACCACCATCAAATCATAGCAACCCTCCACTGGTTTCTAAAATTATAATCTCAATGACAGGAGACCACTCTCAGAGAAGCAGGTGGGTTTGAACAGCTGCAGCCAGAAAGCCTTTGGGTTAGTAGTGAAATTCACCACAAACTTTGGATTATGCTGTTGAGTTAACACTGGATTGCCATAAATCAGAATCAACTCAAAAGCAACGAGTTGACTTGACTGAAAAAAAAAAAAATGCTGTTGCCATCAACTCTGTAAATCGGCCCCAGGCTCCCAAGGAATGCGCTTTGGGACCTATTTGGGAAAGGATTGATTTCTATTAATAATAGTGCTCTTTCACCTTCCTTCGCTAAAACATTTCCCTGACAAATGTGAATTGCATGATTAAAATATGTTGTTGTCAGCACTCAGCAGTTTCAAAAAAGCTAAGGATGTTGAAATATTTGCATTTGATCCTCTCCCCTACATTTTGTCCATGGATTAAAAAAAGAAAAATCCTGAATTCCTGAAACAGAATTTTTTGGTAACTATTACAAACTGCTAGTACATCAGCTTCTCTCAACTTTACATTTCTCATGTGGAAACTGCTTCAAATACTACTTTTATTTCTGAACTAACTATGGGCAAAATAAAGCTGAAATATGATGGCAAATTTCTAAGAAATGTTTTACTATTTGTTCATTCTCAATGAGGTATCATTATTTATTTTTTTTAAAAAGTAAAAGAAAAAATCAACCTGGTCAGCAGAATTTGCTTTTGTTTTTCTTCCTATAATTTACTGCCTGGTTATAGTTTAATATACAATATACTTTAGTTCATTGCCCCTATAAAATCTGCAGACTACGAACCAGTGACAGATAAATTTCTCCTCGGAGTAAAGAAATGAATTCCTGTAGTTTAATCTTGGTGGAAGTGGAGCTGTGAAATTATAAGGCAAATTGAGTTTACCAGGCATTTTTCTGAAAACAGGTTGCTAGACATTCAAGAGCTGCAAGCTTTGAGGAAGCCGGTGCTATTCAGTGCACTCAACTTGGTTATGTTTCTGAACATTTTATTCACATCAGTGATTAGTGTCAAGTGACGCAATATTATGAGTGATGATTGAGTTGAATAGCGCTTCCAGAGTTTTAGTAAGAAAGGGAAAATATTTTTAGGTACCAGAGGAATTGAAGCTGCAATGATTTCAACATCATTTTCTTTTTTAAAAATCATCTTTATTTCACATACTTTAATTTCAGAACAAAGAAAACTCACAATATACAACATCCAACTTCATTCTTGAGGAAGGGGAGGAGGCCCAAGGCCTTTACATCCTGCCTTACACACAGGGTCAGGAAGAAAAACACTAGTTATCAGCACATTGAGCCAGGCAGGATAGGGTGATTCAAGTCTACTGTTGGAACCACAGGGATGGTATACAGGGTGGTAGGGTTGGTGGTGTTACAGGTAGAAATTTTTAATCTATGCAAGCTGTATCCTTGTCACCCTCAAGTGTGTGTAGGGGGTCACATCAGGAACAACTGCACTTGGTTCCTCAGATATCCCCTCATCTTCATCAATGCTTAAGCCTAGATATAGTTGAAGTGAGTCTGGGATCTTTAAGGGAGAAGCCAAAAGAGAGCAGTACAGTTTGAAACAGCGTCGCCACCAGATTCTTAACAGCTTTGTCATTCTTGTCTGCTTCAGCCTTCTGCCTCAGTATCTCAGCAATTGGATGATTGGGGTTGATCTCCAGGTGCTTATTAGCCATCATATAGCCCATTGTGCAGTTGTCCTGAAGCACCTGTGCTTTCATGATCCGTTACATATTGACTGTCCTCCATATGTACTACTCACAATGCAGCAGGGTAGATACAAGTCTATTGGTGATTGTCACCTTCTCAGTCTTCTTATCCAGAGTTTCCTTCATGAGCTTATGGAAGTCTTTAAACTTAGCCTTGCTTTCTTCCATTTCCTTATTCTCTTCTTCATCCTCAGGTAGTTCTATCTCTCTGGTATCGGAAACTGAGTTCTTCCCAACAAACTTGTTGAGCTATTGCACACCATACTCATCAAAAGGTTCAATACACAACCACAAAGCCCCACTTTCACACTCATTCCACAAAAACAAAGTTTGCCACCTTGTCTTTGCTCTCACCAGTGATAATAATGACAGATTTCTGGATCTCCTTCATGTGAGACACATATTCTGAGAGAGAAGTCATCTCATGTTCCGACTGGGAAGTGTGATAGCAAAGTAACTCAGAACGGTAACTCTGGTAAGCAGAGTACTCATGATTCAAAGCTTCAGAATTTCCTGTCTCCTGCCAACTTAGAGAAGAGCTCAAGGCAATTCTTGATGATGTTTAGGGCCTTTTTATTTTCCTCATGAAGTTTTTGCAGATGACTTGCAAGAGTTTGCTCTGCTGCAGCATTTTTCAAGAAATCTGGAGGGATAGATTCTCAGAGTCCAACACACCACAGATGAAGTTCAGATAGTCTGGTGTCAACTCAACACAGCAGTCCATGATGAACACATGGCAAACATAAAGTTTAATGTTCTTATTCTTTTCTTTCTCAAAGAGCTAAAAGGGAGACTGGAGATGGATAAACAGGAGTGCTTGACTGCCAAGTGGCCTTCCTAGTCATTAAGCTCTTGTAGAACTCTTCATATTCCTACTGGATGATACCATCAGGATTCCTTGTCAAAATTGGCTTACTCTTATCCAGTTCCTTCAAATCAATGTATTTCTTCTTAATTTTCTTGGTTTTCTTTTTCTTGTCCTTACCACTGTGAACCTACATCTTCACTCTTGGGTGTCCCTTCATCATCGTTGTCTTCTTCTTTTCTCACCTTTCTCTTCTGTCTTATCGTCACCGATTTCCTTCTCTCATTCTATTTCCAAATAAAAGGTGATAGTGTAGTAAAAAACTGCAAGTGTTTCTTCACTAACTTTGATTCATCTCTCCTCTATGTACTTCTATGTATTCTATGTATTATCTGGTCTTTAAGGTGAAAAAAATCAATTGATAATTAAAAAAGGGGGGAAATAGAAAAAAAGTAGAAATAAAGATCATAAGAGACAATATGAGACCAAGCTTAGAAGGCCTATTATTGTGTGCCATAAAGTCAGAACTGACTCATAGCTGACCTTCCAGTGCATTTTTAGAGGGAGTTAATCAATGGGAAGGAGATTGCTAATCCTTCTCCCATAGAGCTCTGATAGGTTCGAACAACATATCTTAGGGATGGCAGTGCAGCTTCTTGCCACAAGCCAGCAGAGCACCTTAAGAAGACCTATCCTGGGGGTGGAAGTGGGGGTGCATGGGTGGGGAGAAAAGTGCAACAATGAAAGAATTCCAAAATCTCTGTAGATGTCCATTGAAATGAAAAATAAACAAATTAATTTATTAAAAAAAAGAAGGCCTATCCTGTGGCATAAATAGGCTGACAAATATTGTCAGAAATGCACAATAAGGATAGGGTAAAATTGATGAATGGGACCTTGTAAATATTAAATTCCTGTGTGCAGCAAAAATGTTTTCAATAAGTTGAAAAGAAACCATACTGACCGGGAAAAACATTTGGCAAGACCATCTCAGACAAGGGTCTCATAACAAAAATTTACACATTACTACAGGGCCTCTACATGAAGAAGAATGATAACACAATTACAAAATGGGCAAAGGACTTTTCAGAGAGAAAGACATTTGGATGGCCAACAGAGACATGAAGAACTGCTTAAAATCATTGGCAACAAGAGAGACGCAAATCCTAATCTACCTATGGTCAAGTGATTTTTGACAAAGAGATGAAATCAGTTAATTGGATAAATGACAGCCTCTTTAACAAATGGTGTCAAAATTGGAAAATTATCAAGACCCACATGTCACACCATACACAAAAAGCAACTCAAAGTGGATCAAGGACCTAGGATTAAAACCAAGGACTATAAACTTCATTAGAGAAAAGCTTGGAAGAACTCTAGAAGCCATGCACAACATGAACAATTTCCCAAGTATCCTGAAAAACC
>NW_006399831.1:14127417-14128553 GCF_000299155.1 Elephantulus edwardii
CTGGACAGAAAATGTCAAAAGACAGCTCAAGATGACAAAGCAAGATACTATAATGAAATGCACAAAGAGTTGGAGGCAGAAAATCAAAAGAGCCAAACTCACTCAGCATTTCTTATGCTGAAGGAAATTAAAAGCAAATCCAAGCCACAAGTGGCAATACTTAAGGATATTTTGGCAGAGTGTTAAATAATACAAGAAGCATTAAAAAAGATGCAAGAAGCATACAGAGTTACTGTACCAGAAAGAATTGGCTAACACAGAATAATTTTATGAAATAACATACGAGCAAGAGCCTGTGATGATGAAAGAGAAAGTTCAAGTTGCTCTGAAAAAATTGGCTCCAGGAGTTGATGACATACTAGTTAACATATTTCAGCAAACAGATGCTGCCCTGGATGTGCTCATTAATTTGTACCAAGAAATCTGGGGGACAGCCATGTGGCCAACTGACTGGAAGAAATCAATATTTGTTACCATTCTAAAGAAAGGTAACCAACCCTACAGAGTGCAGAAATTATCAAACAATACCATTAATAACATATGCAAGCACGATTCTGTTGAAAATCATCCAAAAACAACTGAAGCAAAACGTCATCAGAGAACATCAGATGTGCAGGCTGGATTTAGAAGAGGTTGTGGTATTAGGGATATTATAGTTAATATTAGGCTTTTGACTGTGTGGACCACAATAAGCTGTGGCTGACTCTGAGAAGAATGGGAATCCCAGAACATTTAATTGTGCTTATGCAAAACCTATACTTGGACCAAGAGGCACTTATCAGAACAGAGCAAGGTGACACTGCATGGTTCAAAGTTGGGAAGGGTGTCTGCCAGGGATGGATTCTGTCTCCATACCTTTTCAATCTGTATGCAAAACAGATCATCCGGGACGCTGGGTTGTACGAGGAGGAATGTGGCACCAGGATTGGTGGAAGATTCATCAACAACCTGCATTATGCAGATGACACAACCCTGCTTGCTGAAACTGCACTTGCTACAGAAGATCAAGGACTGCCACCTTCAATGTGGATTAAAGCTCAACATCAAGAAGACACATATTCTCACCACTGGACCAACTGGCAGCATCAGTATGTATGGCAAAGAGATTGAGATAGTTAACAGTTTTAGTTTGCTTG
>NW_006399831.1:14128653-14130510 GCF_000299155.1 Elephantulus edwardii
CAAGATACTATAATGAAATGCACAAAGAGTTGGAGGCAGAAAATCAAAAGAGCCAAACTCACTCAGCATTTCTTATGCTGAAGGAAATTAAAAGCCAGTATGTATGGCAAAGAGATTGAGATAGTTAACAGTTTTAGTTTGCTTGACTCCACAGTCAACATTTTTGGTACCAGCAGCCAGTAAATCAAGAGATGAAATGCATTGGGAAAGTCAGCTGTCAGAGACCTCTCCAGAATACTGAAAAGCAATGATGTCAGGCTGGAGACTAAGGTGCACCTGATCTGGGCTACAGTCTTCTCAATTGTACGCTACGTATTGGAAAAGGCTGGACAGTGACTAGTGATGATAGAAAGAGAATTGATGCCTTTGAGCTGTGTTGCTGGAGAAGAGTGTTGAATATACCATGGATTGCTATGAGAACAAACTGGTTTGTCCTGGAAAGGGTGAAGCCTGGCTGCCACTTGGAGGCAATGATTTTGAAGCTTCATCTGACATACTTTGGACATGTTGCAAGGAGGGACCAGTCCTCGGAGAGGGACATCATGTTTGGGAGAGTGGAGGGACAGCACAGGAGAGGAAGACCTCGATGTGACAGATCGATTCAGTGGTTGGGGTAGTGGGGTTAGGTGTGTAGGAGACAATGAGGTTGGCACAGGAGAGAGCATAGTTTAGAGCTCTTGTACATAGGGTTGCTATGAGTCGCAAATGACTCGATAGCACAAATAACTACAACAGTGACATGTCTGAAAATTTATAGAATATTCCAGCACTTCAACAAGTTAAAGGTAAGCAACTCAATTGCAAAATGGGCACTGAACAAACGCTTGAAGAAATGTTCCAAATCCCTGGCTCTGAAAGATATGCAAAGCAAAGCAACTATGAGGTATCATGTCACTACAGTAACAATAGCAAACTTCAACAGTGCAGCAAACAGCAAATGCTGACAAGGTTGTGGAGAAATTGGAACACTTATTCACTGTTGGTGGGAGTGTAAAATAGTGCAACCACTATGGAAGACAGTATGGAAAAGTTGGAAATAAAATACCATTTGATAGGAATATATGATTAGGTATTATTTGCATCATAACAGTCCAGAATAAGAGCCACATGGACTGGACGGGGTGGGGGTAGGGGAATTGTTCAACAATGAAAGAGTATTTTTTTTTCCAAAGAGAAAAGTGAACTGGGAGGGGGGATAAGGAAGAAAATGTGTAATAATCAAGGAATGGAATCCAAGTTCACTTACAAACTTTCATTAAAATCTTAATTAAAAAAAATTTAAAAACAACAGCACTACATTTGAACAGGGGAAGAGCTGTCTGAAAGGAATATTCAATTAGGCATTATATGTATAATAACAATTTTGAACAAGAGATCCATTGTGAAGTTGACAAAGGGAGGGGGTAAGAAGCAGAAGGAGGAAAATGTACGAAAAATTAAAACCCAATCTTTCTGTAAACTTTCTTTACAATCACAACTTTTAAAATCCAAATTACCACATACCTGGGGTAAAGAGGTATATTTACAGAGAACTTGTGCATAAGAGGAGATTATGTAAATGAATTGTGTTACATACCTATCTCTGTAACTCCTTTTTATGTTAATAATATGCCACGGATACCATTTCAAGCCTTTCTTTCAATATGCATATCTTCTAATAAAAATATGCAGCACGCAGGAGGAGGGGGGGAAATTACCATTTGACCCAGCAATTGCACTACTGGGAATATGCCCTAAAGAAACCAGAACTGCCTCCCAAACAGATATATGCACGCCTATGTTTATTGCTGCATTGTTCACAATAGCAAAGAGATGGAAGCAACCCAAGTGTCCATCAACAAACTAATGGATAGAGAA
>NW_006399831.1:14131715-14153702 GCF_000299155.1 Elephantulus edwardii
ATTTATTTTATGAAACACAGTGAATGGGAATGATAATATGAAACATAATGCCAACGAGGAACGTGTGAAAGAAAAAACAACAACCCTCACACATCAATTCCACAACAAAAAACTCACTATGTACATGAATGGAACAAAATGAATATGAATAATTATATGCATGTCAGTAATAAAAGAAGAAAAAATAGGAAAAAAAGAAATTTAATTCCCTAACCAGTGGGCTCACCATGTAAAAGAACCTCTAGGTGAACACTCCCAGGCACATTGCTCATTGTTATTGTGTTCTGTGATCACTCCCACTTTCTCTACCATCAAACAGGCAGAATAAAAACCAACTCCAAATTAACTAACCATGGAGATGTCTGTATCAGCCTGCAGAACCCCCAGAAAGGCTTTGGTATCAGACTTAGGAATTGTTCCCCAATTATTTATGAGATCAGTCTTGGTCATGTCAATGCCTGCGTCCACAAGAGTCAAAGTATGTTCTTGGGGTTGGGAATGATGGTGATTTTCAGCTCTTTACCACTGTCCAATTTGGAAGGGTCTGTTAGGCTCTCATAATGAATTTTGTCCAAGGCATCAGAAGGATTAGAGATCAACTCGCCAAGGAAAACTTCCTTGTTGAGATAAAAGGTATTGATAATAAGAAACATGATTTGGGCAATCTATCTGAAAGTCAAAGGCCTCCACCTACTCTCTATGGTGTACTTCCGAGGCATCTTGATGGAAAGGGCTGCAAGTATCAGCAATGTGAGGGTAGGGGCTAGGACCTGGCCATACAGCTCATGTGCTGTACGGGGGTGACTTGAACATGATTTTGTTTTTAAGAGAAGTGGATTTTTGTTTTGTTTTTGTTCTGTTTTGTTTTACTTAGATGGCCCTGAAGAGAGTACTGGAGGTGATAAATTGTGGAATTACCATCAAATTATGAAAAGCACCCATTATGTGCCGTAACAAAACCAAAAATGTTAGTTTTGTAATAATTCAAGGATAGGCCAATAATTAGGTATTTAACTGAGAAAACAACATCTCTTATTAATTGTTTTCTAGGATTTTTTTTTTCTCTCCAAGGAAAAAAAAGACAATCTGTTTCCTCCCATGTGATTTACAGCCTTGGAAATACAATGCAGGATCAGCTACAAGGCAATTCCAGATCAATGGCAATGGGCTAATGAGTTACAGTTTTTAAACTGAAAGATCATCTATAATCTGGCCTACTAAATTAACTAAATCCTGTGCCTGCTGAATGTATAATTTCTCTTTTCATTTAAATACTCTTTAGCATGAAAAATGCTTGCCAGGCAAATCTATGTTGCTTAAAAGCCCAAACAAACAGTAGAAATCATAAGAGGTGATGTGAGTAGGAGGTTTTTAAACATATATTAAAATTACCAAATACTGGAACTTGTAGTTAAGAGCTCAAATCCTGGAAATAAAAATGCCTAGTCTTAAATGCCACTACCACTGTTTATAACCGCATAACATGGTCAATTCAGTTTCACAGTGCCTTGGTTTTCTTTACAACATAGTGCCCTCTTCTTAACTTATTAATTACCCATTTCATAGGCTTGTTTATATAGTGATGCTATGAGGGAGCTGTAGTGGCCTAGTGGTGAGAAGCTGTACTGCAACCCCCAAGACTCATGGTTCAAATCCACCGAGAAGAAGGAGGAGCAATCTCCTTCAGTGAGATTAAATTGGCTCTAAAAACCCAGTGGAGGTTCAGCTATAGGTTGGTTCTGACTCAACAGCACATAACAACAATAATAATAAAGATATCACAAATTAATGACTTTTAAAAACCAGAAATTTACTATTTTACAGTTTAGGAGGCTAGGTGTCCAAATTCAGGTTGCTAACTCTAGGGGAAATCTTTAATACTGTTTGTCTTCTGTTCTATGAGTTTCCTAGCACAGGAAGCTTCGCCAAAAAGATGTGCTCCACTCCTGCCTCTTTCTTATTGGTACAGAAGTTCTCTCCTCCATTCACTTTCTTTTTCCTTTTGTCTCTGTAAGAGACAAACGATACTCCAAGAAAACATCCCTCTCAAACACCTCAGGGTTGTGATGAGATTAAAGGTGTTAGGTCTCACCTTGGTTGACATCGAGATGCAATCCATACTGAAGGCTGAATTCCCCAATCTTCTGCAACAAGTGCTTCAAAGCCTCCTCACTTTCAGCAAGCAAGGTTGTATCATCTGCTAACACAGATTCTTGAAGAGTCTCCCTTTAATCCTAATGCTACACTCCTCTTCATGGAATCCAGCCTTTTGAACATCCACTCAGCATGCAGATTAAATAAGTATGGACAGAGAGTACAACCATGACACACTCCCTTCTTAATTTTAAACCATGTTTTGTTCTCCTGCTCTGTTCATACAACAGCATCCTGGTCCATGGTCCAGGTTCTGCATGAACACAATTAGGTACTCCAGGATTGCCATTCTTCTCAAAGAGGCAACACCATGATGGATGGAAAGGAGATTGAAACTGTCAACAACTTCATCTTGCTTGGATCTGCAATTAACACCCTTGGTACCAGCAGTCATAAAATAATGAGACACATTGCACTGAGAAAATCTGCAATTAGAGATCTCTCTGTCCAAATTATTGAGGAGTGATGATGTCAGTTTGAGGACTAAGGTGCTTCTGATTCAAGCCATAGTCTTTCTGATCACTTGCTATGCATCTGAGAGCTGGACAACGAAGAAAGGTGACACAAGAAGAAGAATTGATACCTTTGAGCTGTCGTGTTGGAGAAGAGCAATAAACATCCCATGGACGGTCAAAAATCAAACACATATCTTGAAGAGGGTGCAGCTAGAGTGCTCTTTGGAGGAAAGAATGATGAGACTTCACCTCGCATACTTTGAGCATGTTGCTAAGAGGGGCTATTCCTTGGAGAAGGACATGATGTGGATAAGGATGGAGTCACAAAAGAGGGCAAGACCTTCAACTGGGAGGACCCTCAACACAGTGACTGCCACAATGGCCTCTTGTGCATTAGGAAGTGTGAGGATGGTGCAGGGTAGAACAGGATTTAGATGTTTTGTTCATAGGGTCACTATGAGTCGTATTCAACTGGATGGCACATAACAACATCTCACCTTTAATCCTCTTACTGCTTAGTTTATCAGATCATGGAGAATCATTACAAAACCTCCACATTGTATCATTATATGCAAGTATTTTGGGGAATACAATTCAATCCATGACATTATTACTCAGAAAAAGAATTTAATTTGTAGCTTCAACTGTATGTAAGGGAGTCCTTAGATGGCATGCAATGTTAAACAATTGCTACTAACCAAAAGTTGGTGATTTGAGTTCACTCAGAGGAATCTTAGAAGGAAGACCTGGTGAAAACTTCATGAAGTTTAATTCGAATTTGAAACACATGGGACTATTGTAAATCAGAATCATCTTGATGGCAACTGATTCTACTTCAAAGATTAGTATAGCAGAGTACTGCTAAGACATTTCGCAGTCTCCCTTTATTGAGGAAGGGTTAGCTATACTTGTATAGGGTGGTAGGTGTTTCTAAGTACTTTTTCTACAGCCATTACTTCCCCACTATGTCACAATGATCTTTGACATAAATCCCGGAGACTGCAGTCTTTGTTATGTTGTCCAGGTCCTCAATGTGTATGCTCAGAATGCATACTGAATAAATATTGTCAAAAGAGAAAACCTTGATACACACCTTTCTGGATGTTAGACTATGAAGTGTCTGCTTGTTGTATTTGAACAGTAGTCTCTCAGTGCATCTATATCTGGCCCTCGTGCTCTCTCACACTCATTGCTTGATGGTAAAGAGTTGCACTGTCAATCAGCCAGTAAAAAGGCTCAAAGTTTTAATTCAACACATGTTCCACAAGAGAAATATGGGCAGTCTCCTCCCATGCTATTTACTGCCTCTCAAAAACACTGGAGGATCAGCTATGAATTGGTTTTGATGACAGGTTCATATACAGATTCTGCATGAGCACAATGAAAAGTTCTGGAATTCTCTTATTTTGTTATCTTATTAATGATTGTTATGAGCCACACAATTCAATGTCTTTGTATAGTGAATGAATTATAGACAAATTTCTTCCTGGTATTGTCTACATTAGCCAAGATCTCTCTGATGTCAGCAATGATATCCCTCATTTCACATCCTCTTCTGAACCTAATTTAAATTTCTGGCAGTTTTCTTTCAGTGCACTACAGTGGCTGCTTATGAATTACTTATGGAAATATTCAACTTATTATATTAGTGATATTGTTAGCTAATTTCCACAATCTGTTGGATTACCTTTCTTTGGAATTGTGCTGTTGTATACCGTTGCATTGAAACAGACCCATAGCTGACCCTCCAGTGGGTTTTCAGAAGCAGTTAATTGCTCAGGAGGGTATCGCTCATCTGTCTTCCGCTGAGCAGTTGATGGTCTTCAACCTTGTTTGTGCCTTTGGGATTGCAGCGCAGCTTCTTGACACTAAGCCACTAGCACTCCTTTTCTTTGGAATGGGCATAAATATAAATCTCTTCCAATCGACTGTCCAAATTGGTCTTCCATATTTCTTTGTACAGAAAAATAAACACTTAATAGTGTTCTATTCACATGCTAAAATATTTCTATTTGGGTTTCATCAAATCCTGGATCCTTGTTATTTGCTAAGGCCTTCACTGCAATTTGGTCTTTTTTCAGTAACTATTTGAAGCATTTACTGATGAAGATCAAACAAAGACTTCAGTATGGATTACGTGTTATGTGTTGTTGTTGCTAAGTACCATCAAGTACAACTCACAGCGACCCTAGGAATAAAATATCTAAACCTTGCTTTATCCTGCACCATTCTCACACTTCCTGACACACAAGAGCCCATTACGGCAGTCACCGTATCAATGAGAGTCTTTCTCTCGTTCGCCAACCCTCTGCCCTTCCCAACATCATGTCCCTCTCCAATGAATAGCCTTCAATAGCAACATACCTAAAGTATATGATGCTAAGCCTCATCATTCTTGCCTCCAAAAAACACTGCAGTTGCACCATTTCCAAGACATGCCTGTTTGTTTTTTGGTCATCCGTGGGATATTCAGTGCTACTCTCCAACACCACTCAAAGGCATAATTCTTAATCTATAATCCCTATTCATTGTTCAGCTCTCAGATGCATAGCAAGTAATTGGAAAGAATATGGCCTGAAACAGATGCACCTCAGTACTCAAACTGGCATCATTACTCCTCAATAATTTGGATAGAGAAAAACTGCTCATTTTCCCAGTTCAATGCATCTCCTTATTTCATGACTGTTGGTACCAAGGATGTTAATTGTGGAGTCAAAAAAGATAAAACTATTGACAGGTTTAATCTCCCCTCTATCCACCATAACACTGTCTATTGGTCCAGTGGTAAAGAAAAATCCTCACAGCTGGACCAGAAACATCCTCATGGTAGATGAAGAAAAGACTGAAAGTTGTGAAAATTCCATTTTATTTGGTTCCACAATCAATATCCAAGGGCATAGCTGTCAAGTAATTAAAGGACAATGTGCACTGGGCAGATCTGCTGCAAAAGATTTCTTTAAAATGGCAAAAAGCAAAAATGGTACTTTGCAAAATTTCACATGCTTGACTCAAACCATGATCTTTTCAAATTCACATAAAAGCTGGATAAAGGTTAATGAAGACCAAAGAAAAATTGATGCAAAGCATAGATTGTTGATGAATTTTCCTCAAGTCTTCATATCACATTCTTCTTCATATAGTACAGCTCCTCAAATTATTTGCTCAGCATACAGATTGAATAGGTATGGAGAAAAAGATGTAATCTAAATGCACACTTTTCCTGAGTTTACTATCCCATGTACAAACCCCCTGCTCTGTTCAGAAGACTTCTTATTATAGGTATAGGTTCTTCATGAGTATAATTAAGTGTTCTGGAATGATCCACACAGTTGAAAGTTTTTGCATAATCAATAAAATACAAGTAAACATTTTTCTTGTATTCTTTGCTTTTAGACAAGATCTATCTGACATCTATCTGAGCACAGTCTCTTCTAAATTCAAGTAAAATTTCTGTTGATGTGTGGTTTTCAGTCATTTTAAAATCTAATCTTCAGGAGGATTTACTTGGCATGTGTTGAGGGTAATAAAAAAGAGACAGATTCTCAATGAGATGGATTGACTCAGTGGTTGCAGCAATGGGCTTTAGAAAAGCAATGACTGAGCTGGAATCAACATGAAGGTACTTAACAACCACAAAGCAATCTCTGGTAGTCTGGTAGTAAGGAGCTGTGCTGTTCATCCAGAGGTACACGGTTTGAATCCATCAAGTGCTCCACAGGTGAAAGATGGGCAGTCTCCTCCTGTGTGTGCAATTTGTGGCCTCTGAAAACCCACTGGAAAGTCAGTAATCTGTCAGCTCTGACTTGATGACTCATAACCACAAAACAATACAGTTATAGTTTAAAATCCTCACAAAGAAATTTATGGTCAGAATAGGCATATGGGAAAAAAAGTGTATTTGCACAAATCCAAGAATTTGGGAGCAGAATAATTCATCAGTAATGGTGATAATGGTCACAAAGCCCAGTTCCAGTACCAGGCCCCAGCAGAAGTTCTGCGTTATTTAAAGTGAAACTACGTTTTAATCACTGACCAAAATCAGCACTGAATTTATTGTTTGAGTTTTCAAGAATCTTGCTCTGTTCTGAAAACAAAAGAGTGCTTTTACCCTAAGGGCAAAATGTAAATGCATGACATGTACTTTCCTCCAGGCAAGTAACTAGCTGGGGAAGCAATGACAATCCATCCTTCAGTTTGATAGCTGATCAGTGAACTGGATGTGGAACTGCGGGAAATCTGCTATGTTAGGAAATTGAATAAGCAAGGCCCCCTAAAATAAGCCTGCACATTAAAAAACTGTCTTTTACTCTATCCAAAGCTATCTGGATTTAGAAACAGTGTATACAGAGATTAAATTCATTCACTCAACATTAATTTAATGAGTGCCTATTAACCACAGTCACTGTGCAAGAAATGAGGATGCAAAGACATGTCCTTGCCATTACAACATTCTCAGTCTTGGGGGCAGAATGACCTTAAGTAAATGCTTACTAGAATAGAGCTATAAACAAAGCGTTATGGAAGCTCAGGCATTTGGGGGAAAGCTTTTCAAACAATTAAAATGGCCCTTAAAAGAGAAAAAAAGAATTTGTGGGAAAAGGAAGTGGGGGGTAAAGGTATTCTAAAAACAACTTAGAGAGGGGCAGAGAAAGCAAGCTGTATAAAATGTATCCTAGGAATCTGAGAATCTTGGGAAGTGGTTCAGAGGTAGGATTCTCCTCTTCCATGCTGGAAACTCGGGTTCATTTTTTGTTCAATGTACTTCATGTGCATCTACCAACCATCTGTCAGTGGAGCCCTGTATGCTGCTATCATACTGAACAGATATAAATAAGCTGTGGTTCCAGACTAAATGAACTAAAGAGGGCTGGTAAATCATTTCTGAAAATCCATAATTTTTAGTACCTAATGTCTGTACTTTCTGGAACAAATAGATGCTCCAGATTTATCTTGTACAGTCCTTGACCAAAACTTGGACTTAATAATTTTTCCAGGGGTTTATTTTAGTGAAGAAAAAAAAAAGAATTTGTGGAGGAAGAAAAAGAGGTGAAGGCATTTTAGAAACAGCCTAAAGAAGGGCAGAGAAGAGGGACTGTATAAATTTTCACAGAAGAAGATATTCAAATGGCCAACAGACATATAAAGAAATGCTCCAATCACTGACAATAGAGAGATGCAAATCAACACCACAATGAGATACCATCTCACTCCAGTAGCTGTGGCAAAGTTTAACCAGACAGCAAGTAATAAACGTTGGAGAGGATGTGGTGAGATAGGAACTCTTTTACACTGTTAGTGAGATTGTACAATGGTACAACCACTCCTCAAAAAGCTGAACATAGAAATTGCGTACGACCCAGCTATTCCATTGCTTGGAATATACTCCAAGAAAATGAGACCTGAGGCTCAAACAGAGACTTGCACACCAATGTTCATAGTAGCATTATTCATCATCTCAAGAACATGGAAACAGACCAGATGGCCAACCACAAAAGAATGGATTGAGAAGTTGTGGTAAATTCATACAATGGAACACTACATAGCATGCAGGAACAATGATTTTGTAAATTACTACCTAATTTGGGAATGACTGGAGAGCTTTATGCTGAGTGAACTAACTCAGTCCCACAAGGCCAAATACTGTATAAAACCATTATTATAGAATGAGTATGAAGATCCAAGGTGAGGTGGAGAGTGGAAATAGAAGGGTGAGGGCGGGGAGGGGAGGGTGATAATCATGTTGTTGTTGTTGTTATGCGCCCTCGAGTCGCTTGCGACTCATAGCAACCCTATGTACAACAGCCCTAAACTCCGCTCTATCCTGTGCCAATCACACCGTCTCTGACACTCTCATCCCAATTATCCCCGTCACTGAATCAATCCACCTCATAGAGGGCCTTCCTCTCCTGCGCTGTCCCTCCACCCTCCCAAGCATGATGTTCCTCTCCAAGGATCGGTCTCTCCTCACAACATGTCCAAAGTATGTTAGATGGAGCCTCAGAATCCTTGCCTCCAAGGAGCCACCCAGTTTAACCCTTTCCAGGACAAATCTGTTTGTTTTCCTAGCAGTCCATGCTATTCTCAATACTCTTCTCCAGCACCACAGCTCAAAGGCATCAATTCTCCTTCTATCCTCCTTGGTCATTGTCCAACTCTCTGATGCATAACAAGTAATTGGGAAGACCATAGCCTGTATCAGATGCACCTTAGTCTCCAGAGAGACACCGTTGCTCCTGAGTACTTTAGAGAGGTCCCTAACAGCAGACTTTCCCATGGCAATGCGCTTTTTGACTTCCTGGCTGCTGGTGTCAAGACTGTTGACTATGGAGCCAAGCAAACTAAATCTGTGTACAATCTCAATCTCTTCACCATCCATCCTGATGCTGCCAATTGGTCCAGTGGTGAGAATCTTTGTCTTCTTGACATTGAGCCTCAGTCCATATTGTAGGCTGCAGTCCTTGACGCTCTGCAGCAGGCTCTTCAGGTCCTCTTCAGTTTCAGCAAGCAGAGTTGTGTCATCCGCATAACACAGGTTGTTGATAAATCGTCCACCAATCTTGACCCCACATTTCTCCTCATAGAGCCCAGCCTCCTGGATAATCTGTTCTGCATATAGGTTGAAAAGGTATGGAGATAGGATGCATCCCTGGCGTACGCCCTTCCCAATTTTGAACCATGCAGTGTTCCCTTGCTCTGTTCTGACAACTGCCTCCTGGTCCAAGTATAAGTTTTGCATTAGAATGATCAAGTAGGGTCGCACAATTCCATGGGTGGATAGCATGAAGGAAATGGGAAGGATTTTTTTGAAAAACAATGTATCCAAACTTTGTAAATAAATCAGAGTAATAGAAAAAAATTTTTTAAATTTCAAATAAATTATATTCTAGGAATTTGAGAATCTGAGAATTGGGTCAGTGCTAGAATTCTCCGTTTCTGTGCTCGAAATTCTAGTTTCTTCTCATGAGACACCTACTTCATTTTATCTCAATCCTCTGGAGATGTTATCATGAGAAACCAATTCATATAGAATGATATCATTTTAGGTAGAGATTAAAGGGGGGGAAAGGAAACACCTTTAAAAAATAGGACACTATCAATTAGGTAGAATGGTACAGTGGCTACAAAATGGGCTCAAACATAACAATGAGAGTGAGGATGACATAGAACCGGAGAGTGCTTCATTGTGTTGTCCACAAGGTTGCTGAGAGTTGGAGCTCTCTTGATGGCATCTAACAAGGGCCTTTAGACTGCATGAGAGCATTAATTAGCTTGGAATTCAGATTTTTTACATTCTTAGGAGTTGGAGTAACCAATTGTAAAAAAGGCTATTGGTAGTGTTGTCATCTGACCTCTTCTAACTTCACATGAGGAAAAAAGGCACTCCGTCAATAATTCAAAGCCAATTCCTATGAAATAAGACACACCAGCAAGCTCCTAAACTTTCTATTAATGCTGACACCACTGTCCTCTCATAACACTTCACCTTCTCTGCAGGGTCTGTTACTTCTTTTCAGTGGCCACACAAAACTAATAAACAATGTGAATGATAAGATTTATTAGGAAAGTAACAGGTTATAATACAGAAACGGCTCAAGGTACAGTTCTTCAGTCAGGACATTTTTCTCAGAAGTCAGGCCAAAGGCAGACCTCTGTCAGGTCCTCGGTCTTTTAGCTTTGGGCTTTGCCCTACTCAAGCAAGTTTGTTGTTGAGTACTATCAAGTCAGGAATGACTCATTGCTAACCCTAAACCTGTGGGTTTTCAGAAGCAGTAAATTGCAAGGCAGTTGGGTTTCCATCTTTCTCTCACAGAGCAGTTGGTGGATTCAAATTACTTTGGGTTGGCAGCACAATTCTCTACGACTAAGCCACCAGAGCTCAGGCAAGTTACAAGTCCTGAAACTCTTTACCTAAGCTGATTAAGTGCAGGAGAGCTCTAGTGGTGTGTTTAGTAGGCAGGGAGTTGCACCACCAACCCAAAGGTGGTTTGAATCTATCAGTGCCTCCTCCAGAGACATGTGGGGAGTTTTTCCTCCAGTGCCATTTACAGCCTTGGACACCTGCTTTGGGGTCACTTCCAACTCAATGGCAGTGAGTGAGTGATTAAGTACCTGGTGACCCCTAATCAGTAAACTTTCTTCCCAAGGTTCTGAGTGCTGATTCCAGAGGTCAGCAAAACTAATTTCTCAACAAATGCCTGTAGGTGTCTTCTCTGCCATCAAACCCACTGCCTCAGTTTTCCAACTCTTGAGCAGGAAGTCTCCTGTTCTGGCTTGCACTGGTGTCCTGGTTCTGCTCCTACCACTTTCCATCATTAAGCATCGTCTCTTCATTGTCATTCCGGTGTTGTAGCTCAGCTCTGTGTCTCCTGGGTTTAGGATTTCAGCTCAAGGATCTCAAATGCAGCAATGTGCTCCTCACTCCTGCCTGCCTTTTTGGATGGTAGTGGTATCCCCATTTTCACCTTTGACATGGCTCATTTTGAGCCTAGCAGAATAGAAAAATTTACCAATTTTCATGTCAGCATTCCACACACTATTTCTATGGCTCTCACCAGATGGTCTACACAGGAACCAGATTGGTTACATCTGTGGAAAAAATCACTGGAGAAGCTGTATATCAGCTGTGAAAACTAGGCCAGGTGCTAGTTGTGGAACAAACTATCAACTACACATATGCAAGTTCAAACTGAAGCTAAAGAAAATTCAATCACCAGAACCAAAATTTGACCTTGAGTCTATCTCACCTGAATTTAAAAATCATCTCAAGAACAGCTTTGAGACTTTGGAACATTATGAACAAAGACTAGATAAGCTGTGGGAGGATAACAAGAATATTATCCATGGAGAACACAAAATGTTACTACAAAGACAGAGAAGTAAGAAAAGACTGAGATGGATGTCAGAAAAGACTCTGAATATTGCACTATCGTGCCAAGAAGTCAAAGCAAAGGGAAGGAATCAAGAAGTTAAGGAGCTGAGCAGAAGATTTTAAAGAGCAGTGTGTGTGTGGGGGGGGAAACAAAGTATTATAATGAAATGTGCAAAAAACTTGAGTTAGAAAATCAAAAGGGTTGAACTCATTTGGATTTCTTAAGCTGAAGGAACTGAAGAACAAATTCAAGCCACGAATTGCAATATTAAAGGATGCTACGGACAGAATACTGAATGATCCAGGAAGCATTAAAAGAAGATGGAAGGAGAACATAGAATCACTGTACCAAAAAGAATTGGCTGACACAGAATTTCATGAAACAACATTTGATCAAGATGCAATGATGATGAAGGAGGAAGTTCAATCTGCTATGAAAAAATTGTCAAAAAACAATGCCCCATAAATTCATGGAATACCCATTAACATATTTCAACAAACAAATTCAACCATAGATGTGCTCACCAATTTGTGCCAAAAATTCTAAAGGAAAACTACCTGATTGACTGGAAGAGATCCATATTTATTCCCATTCTCAAAAAAGGTAATCCAGCAGAGTGTGGAAATTATTGAACAATATCACTAATATCACACAAAAACAATATCCTGCTGAAGATTATCCCAAAACAACTGGAACAGTACATCGACAGAGAACTACCAGAAATACAAGCTTGATTACAAGAGACCACGGCACCAGAGACATTATAATCAATGTAGATGGATCTTGGCAGAAAGGAAAGAGCATCAGAGGAATGTCTATCTGTGTTCCATTGACTATGCAAAGACATTTGACTGTGTGGATCACAACAAATTGTGGCTAACCTTGAGAAGAAGGCAAATCTCACTCAGAACACTTGATTGTGCTCTTGAGAAACTATACTTGGACCAGAAGCAGTTCTCAGAACAGAGCAAGGAAACACTGAATGGTTCAAAATTCAGGAATGGAGTGTATCAGGAATGCATCTTGTCCCCATACCTTTTCAATCTGTACGTGAAACAGATCATTCAGGAATCTGGACTTTGAGGAGGAATGCAGCATCAGGATTGGAGGAAGATTCATCAACAACCTATGTTATGCAGACGACACAACCTTACTTGCTGAAACTGAGGAGGACCTAAAGCATTTGCTGCAGAAGGTCAAGGACTTCAGCCTTCATTACGGATTGATTGAAGCTCAACATAAAGAAAACAAAGATTTTCACCACAAGGCCAATTAGTGGCTTCATAATAGATGGTGAAGAGAGTAACCTTGTTAATCAAGTCCATTTACTTAGTTCCATGATCAACACTCTTGGAACCAGCAGTCAGGAAATCAGAAAATTAATTGCATTAGGAAAATCTGTTGTTAGGGAACTCTCCAGAATGCTAAAGAGTAATGATGTCAACTAGGGAGTAAGGTGCACCTGATCCAGGCCATGTTCTTCACAATTGGTTATTACGTATCAGAGAGCTGGACAAAGAATAAGGATGACAGAAACTGAATTAATGCCTTTGAATTGTGGTGCTTGAGAAAATTTTGGCCATGGACTGTCAAGGGAACAAACAGGTCTGTCCTAGAGAGGATGAAATCAAGTTGTTCTTTGGAGGCAAGGATTTTTAATTTCTGTCTCACGTACTTTAATCATGTAACTAGGAGAAACTAGTCCTTGGAGAAGGACATCACACTTGGAAGGGTGGAGGGACTGCACAGCAAAGAAAGACCCTGGAAGATATGTATTGACACAATAACATGAGTAATGAGGGTAAATGTGTCAGAGTCAGTGAGACTGACTCAGGATTCTGCAGGCATCAGAACTATTGTGCAGAGAGTCACTACGAGTTGGAGTTGACTCGATGGGACTTGACAACACCACCACCCTCAATGCACTTGCATTGAAGCACTTGCTACAGAAGGCTAAACACTATATATTCGATATAAATTGCATCTCAATGTCAAGAATACAAAAATCCATGCCTCTAGACCTAAAGACAGTATCCTAGTGGATGAAGAAAGGATTGAGACTCTCAATCACTTCATTTTACTTGGATCCATAATCAGTACACTTGGTACCAGCAGTCAGGAAATCAGGAGATATATTGTACTGGGAAACTCTGGAGTCAGGAACCTCTCCAAATTATTGAGGAATAGTAATGGCAATTTGAAGACTAAAGTGTGCCCAATTTGAGTCATGGTCTTTTTGGCCACTTGCTATTTGTCTTACAGCTGGACAATGAATAAGTATGACAGAAGCAGAATTGATGCCTTTGAACTGTGATGTTTGAGAAGAGTGCTGAATATCCAATGGATTCAAATAATAACAAATATTATGTGTCTCGAAGAAGATGCAGACAGAGTGCTTCTTGGAGGCAAAGATGATGAAAGATCATCTCACATATTTTGGGCATGTTGCAAGGAATGGTTATTCCTTGGAGAAGGACATGGTGCTTGGGAAGGTGGAGGGGCGTCAAAAGAGAGGAAGATCCTCGATCAGGTAAGTTGGCATGGGGACTGCAGCAATAGGCTTGAGTGTGTCAGATATTGTGAGGATGGCATGGCATAGTAGTGTTCAGATTCATTGTTTATAGTGTTGCTGTAAGTCATACTCGACTTGATGGGACCTAACAATAGCAACACGTAGTGAGCACGTGAGACACAATGACTGACGATTATTGGCTCAAATGTGTCAGAGACGATAAGGATGACACAGAGTAGGACAGTATTCAGTGTTCTTCGCAGGGTCACGGATTCATGCTCAATTTGATGGCACCTAACAATCAACTCTGCAAAATTTGGACAACTGCTAATTGGTCTATGTATAGGTTTCATATGAGTACAATTAAATGTTCTGGGGTTCACATTTGTCTTGATATTTACAGCCAAGAAAGGTGTGCATAAGGATTATATCCTTTCTCCATACCATTTCTATCTATCTTGAGCAGAATATTCAAGAAACTGGACTTTATGAAGAAGAATGTGGCATCATCAGCAGTGTGCATTATGCAGGTGACACAACCTTGCTGGTTGAAAGCATAGACAACTTGAAATGCCTGCTGCAGAAGATCAACGTCTACAACCTTCAAAGGGGATTACATCTCAACATCAAGAAGACAAAAAAATCTTAACCACTGTCCCAATAGACAACCTCATGATGGATAAAAATGAAAAGAATTCATAATTTCATCTTACTTGGATCCACAAACAACCACCTTGGTGCCAGGAATAAAGAAATCAAAAGATGTGCTGAGAAAGTCTGCAGTGAAGGACTGAACCAAAGAACTAAGGAGCAAAGATGTCAGATTAAGGCATGCTTGACTCAAGTCATGGTCTTTTAATGATTTCATTACCTGCTATGCATCTGAAAGTTTAACAGTGGATGAGGATGATGGAAGAAAAATTGGTGTCTTTTGAGTTGTGGTATTGGAGTTGTTGTTGTACTGTTGATTAGAAATTGACCCTGGACAACAGTACTAAATATTCCAAGGACTGGCAACAAAGAAATATGTCTTCAAAAAAATGTAATAAGAGTGCTCGTTAGAGGCAAGGATGGCAAAATGTTGTCTCACATATTTTGGGCATGTTATTGTTGATGTTATGTATCATCAAACCACCTGCAATTCATAGTGACACTATGCACAATAGCTCTGAACCCTACCCTATTCAGTGCCAGTCTCACTAACCCTGACACACTTACCCCCATTAACCCCAGTTTCCATGACAATCTATTTCATCCACGATCTTCTTCTCCTGTGCTGTCCCTCCCTTACAAGCATGATGTCCCTCTCCATGGACTGATCCCTCCTGGCCACTTGCCCAAAGTATGTGGGACAAAGCTTCAAAACCCTAGCCTCCAAGGAGAAACTTTGTTTTACCCTCTTTAAGACATGCCTGTTTGTTCTTTTGATGGTCCAGAACCACAACTCAAAGGTATCAATTCTTCTTCTGTCATCCTTAGTCATTGTCCAGCTCTTCAATGCATAGCAAGTAATTCCCAAGACTATGCACTGGATTAGGTACACCTTAGTCTCTAGACTGATATCATTGCTCTTCAGCACTTTGGATAGGCATCTGACAGATTTCTGCAATAGAATTTGTCTTTTGGTTTCCGGATTGTTGGTGCCAAAAACTGTTGATTGTGGAACTGAGCAAGCTGAAATTTTTAACAACCTTAATCTCTTCTCCATTTATCCTGGTGCTGCCAATTGGCCCAGTGGTGAAAATCTTTGTCTTCATGATGTTGAGCTTCTATCTATTTTGAAGACTATTGTCCTTGACCCTCTGCAGCACTGGACTTCCTTGTATGAATATTGATATTATCCTGCTATTTACAACATTATATTTCAAGATGGATCTATCCTTTAAAATTATGAAAGTGACCCCATTTCCCCCTCACCTTTTCATCTCTGGCATAGTAGATCATATAATTTTCAGATTCAAAATGTCCCATGCCAAACCATTTCATTTCACCAATACCAAGAATCTCAAAATTTATGTATTCCATTTTTTTAACAATGTCTAATTTTTCTACATTTGTGCTTCTCCCAATCCATGTTCCAGTCATCAGTGTCTGCTCATAAGTGTTCCTTCTCTTTTGTATTTCCAAATTTGAGGGCTCAGGCTCAGTTGCCCTATCTGCCAGCCTACTCTAAGTGTGTTCTATTGTACATCAGGTTTTTGAAGGAAGTTATTGTGAAAGTGGATGGCTAATCCTTTTTTATATTCTGTCTTAATTTGGATGCAGACATATATAACATTTAACGTAACATTTCCTTATTATAGAAATGACCAATAGATTCAGTATTGCCCCTTCCCCTTGGCACATGTCTTGGCCCAATCCTTTCCCTGGTCCACCAGCATCCCCCTCCACTCCCACCTACCCCATCCAGCACCTTTCTCCTCCTAGCCGCCCCTTAATATGATGGCTTAGGTCTCAATTAATTTCTCTGATGCCCCATGTCTTGAGCTGCTACCAGTCTCCCATGCTTCTCCAGTCTCTCTTGAGTTTAGGAGGCTTCTAAATCCAAATTCCAGGTACCAGGTTTAGTGAAGGATTTCTGTCTCAGATTGTTCTGAGGAAAGATTCTTCCCCTGAACTTCTGCTCTAGGACTGTCTTCTTGTGACTTCGTGCCTCTGCTCTTCTATTTGCAGCACAACGCTGTCACAGTAGAATAATTTCTCAGGGCAGGGTGATATCTCCTCTAGATCCAGTATGGTGGTTTAGAGTTGGAGTCCTTGTCTTGCTTTGAATTGCCTGACTGTGACTGTGGGCAAAGCCTGGTGGAATTCTGGGGTATTATGTGATTTGAAAGGGCAGAGGTGATTGATTCTGGAATCTTGCAGCCTTTGAAGCCCAGGAGTTTCTAGTTAGAACCAGGAACTAGTTTCCTAACCAGAAACTAGTAATTGAATTGGAGACCTTCTCTTGCTTTGGGCCACAAGTACTTTGCATTTGAATAACCCTTCCCAAAGGATTCATAAAGGAACTCTGGCGGTACAGTCTGTAGGGAGTTGCACTGCTAACCTTAATGTGACAGAGTTTACCAGTGGGCTTCACAGAAGAAAGACGGGCATTCTCTTCCTTTGTGATTTCAGAATACACAATGAGTTGAATCACATGGTGAAAGTTAGAAAGACTATGGTTAGAAGAGCCACACCAAGCAATGCAATGTGCTGCACGCCTATATATTATTGCCTTTGCTTGCCCTTTGATGTACTTGAACTTTGAAAAAATGAATTAATTCCTGAAGCCACCTTTGAGTCAAACAAATGGTCCAGATGAATAAGTAAGATGATTTTACTTTGTGAATCATACAAGATCAGACTGAGAGTTCTCTTTAGGATGCATCAGTGATTGTTTTAATTGTTCTTCAAGGCAATGCAGTAGGAAACTGCTACCTGGCCGCAACTTTATCTGTTCTGTTCTGTTCTTACTCTGTATTCTCAAGGCAATTGCAGTAAATTATTTTTGTCTCAGGACATTTCTGACACTCTAGTTGAAATATTACAGAGTCTGTAGAGAGTCATACTATTCACCCAAAGGCAGCATTTCCCTGGTGGCTCCAAGAGAGAAAAATGAGCAACCTTGTGTGTGACATACAGTCATCGAAACCACAGGAGGATCAGCCAGGAGCAGGTTCCCACTCGATAGCAGCAATAAGCTGGGGGGTTTTAAAGTGGAAATTTTACTCTAATTTGCAAATTATATAGTGAATGAATTTCAGTCAATTTCTATTATTGGCTTAAAATGATTTTTGTTTTAACAGAATGTATTATTGAAGGCAGGGGTGGAGGGTGGGGGGAGGGGGAAGGGAAAGTACGTTTTTCTCCCTTTTCGGTTTTCTTAGGACGTTTTGCTATTTCTGGCATCTCCAGTAATGATATTTTGCTTAAACTGGCTGCACAGAACAATTCAGCACACAGCCATGTGGCCAAGCCACAGGCTGCGTTCAGACTTGGGTTTTTGCTCAGCAGCAGGCTGGATTTCTCTTCCTGTCCATGAGCACAACGGGAAGCCAAGGAGTAGGTAATTGGATAGGTCCTCTGTTTACTTCTAATGAGCATTAATTTAGTAATAATGACTATGACGCAGGATGCTTCACTGAGAGTTTCAAGTCCTTTTCCAAAGTTCTGCATAGCTAACTGGTTTACATTTCAGATTCATTTAGTTGTAAGACTGGAACTTGGCTTTTTTTCCACGAGCATTTTTGTTGTTTCAGCTGTTTTAGCCTTATTCATTCTAGGGTTTGATACTAACATTCTATACAAGAGGTGATAGGGTTTGTTTGTTGATTCTGCCACTAATAAATTTTCTTAAGTAATTTAGGCCAGCAGAGAAGATTAGATTAGTTTCTATAAACTGTGATTTGCAGGCACTTAGGGGCCCTACAGAACCCCTCAGAACTGTTCCAGCGCTCAGTGGTGGCAAGTTCAAGGAAACAGGCTGGGACCATGACCTCACTGATTTTCAAGTAGAACAGCTATAGTTTCACTTTTAGACATTTTAACTTATTAGGAATTTCTGAAGAATTTCTTTTTTTAAGAAAGGACTTAGTTAAAAAAAATCAAAAGTTATGCACGTCTCTAGGGCTCCTCTCATTGTATGTATTTAATGACTTCCTGTGGTATTTAAATATCTCAAATGCTAGTTCACTTTGTTCTCCAAGAAGAGACCAATTTCTGTCAACTCTGGGATAGAAAGTCAGTTCATGCTTTGATGAAACCACTGTAGCCCTGCAGGACATGGACAACCATTGTGCTTTATTTCATTCATATAGGTGTGAAGATGAGACGAAAATGCAAAAGGAATATAGTTTGCCGATCACTAGCTTCTCAGTTCCTCCTCTGTTTTCTTTTCTGTTAATGGAGAGATCTCTGTCTCTACATCTTTTTTTAGGGCCAGTACTTTCAGTCCTCATATTCTTCTGGGGCTTTTTGAGAAGCAGTATGACAGTAAGAGAGGAAATATACTTTGCAGGGAGTCCAGATGCTATATTTTTTAGTTCCAGACCAGGACAAAAACTATTAACTGTACCTATGGTGAAATGGATTTCACCTACTTAGCCTTGACATGTTTTAGAGTTTTCTTCTTCCATCCAGTAGTGTGAAAATTTGTTTCAGTAATTTGTGCTTTGGGTTCATAGTGATTGGGATTGAATAGATGTCTCTTTGATACAGAATAACTCTTCAAGTAGGCATTTTGTGGGAAAGATCTAGAAGAACAAGAGAGGAACTAATTAAGTGTACAGTCTTACAATAACCTTGAAAACTAACACCAACCTCATTGCCATATAACAAATCAAGTTCCATTTATAGTAATCCCCTGGCACGTTTCCCAGGCTAAAAATTTACAGAAGGAGACTTTCTTTTTATTATTATTTACTTACAAAGTTAGTATACATTGTTTTTCACCCGGGATCTTTACCCCTTCCTTTACCCACCTCTCCCTCCACCCATCAAATTGTGTGACCCTATGACTAAGCACCACCCGCCTTGGATCCTCGTACTCTTTCTACAGTAATGGTCTTATACAGTATTTGTCTTTATGAGACTGAGTTAGTTCACTCAGCATAATGCTCTCCAGTCACTCCCATGTTAGGGAGTAATTTAAAAAATCATTGTTCCTGTGTGCTGTTTAGTATTCCATCACGTGAATGTACCACAATTTCTCAAATCATTCCATTGTGGTTGGGCTGTTTCCATGATCCTGCTATGGTGAATAGTGCAGCTGTGAACATTGGAGGAGACTTTCTTTTACATATTGTTGTTATGTACCATAGAGTTGAAACTGACCAATAGATGACCTTCCAGTGGGTTTTCAGAGGCAGTTAATCACAAAGGAGGAGACTGCCCATCTTTCTTCTGTGGAGCACTGGTTGCCTCAAATCCCATGCCTTTGGGGTTGCAGTGCAGCTTCTTTCCAGTAGGTCACCAGAGCTCCCTTTCGCTTACATAGCAGCAGTGAATTTGAACCAATGACCTCTTAGTTAACAACACAACAGATAGGCAATACTTACAGCAACTTAGTCTTTTCAACTAACTTATCTAATTGAGTAAAAACTACTGGATGTTGAAAGGACTCTGTGGACATAGCCTTTCTAGAGTTGCTTTAGAAACCCACAGACCATGCCTCTCTGCTGGTTCCAATTCACCTCTCACAACTCAGGAAAAGTATGGATAATCATTTTCTATGCAATTTATTGCCATGGAAATCCACTGGACAGTCAGCTATGAATTGTCTCCAACTTAATGACAATGAGTCTGTAATTTAGGTGTTGAAGCTACAAGGGGATGTATATATTTTACTTTTGGTTTTCACCAAGTGATTTAAGACTGAAAGTCAGATTAAGAGAAAGTATAATTTGATCATTTTGTCACATAAAGAAATACTGACAAAAGCAATACAAATTTGCATAAAAATAAGCCAAAAAAAAAAAAAAAGGAAAGGGGGCTATTCCTTTAAGCATTTTTAGATAATACGAGAAAATTCAGAGTAAATGCGAGTCTCATAAATGTGTGTGCTTCTTTGGAGATTGTGTCAAGACATAAACCAAGGAGTTTGGAGCACTTCTGCAGAGGCAACTGCTGAATGAAGAAATGCCAAGTCTGTGGTTTCCAGATTTATTGAATTTATGAGGCATTAAAGTAATATGGAAAACAGAGGCCACTATAGGATTTTGGTCTTAATTTTCACTAAGAATTTACAAGTATCTAAATATAGGTAACTATACTTTTAAAAAATTCACTTTATGATACTTTGCCTTTATGAAAGGCTTACGATTATAAGAGAATTTTTACTTTTACGTAAAAGAAGAAAAGACTAATGTTCAGTTTGTTTTGCAGTGAGTCATTAAAGGGGCAGCATGCACCCAAGCAAGGACTGTGACATTGTAAAACTCTTTCCTTGAGGAACAGACTTTATATACACTTCGCTATTAGGGTCATTTGTTGTTGTGAGATGTCAGTACCAGCTCTGATGATTCATAGTACCCTTACACATAAGCAAGCAAAATCCTGCCTGATCCTGTGCCAACCTCACCAACTCTTCTGTTCTTGAGCCTATTGTTGCAATTATCCATCTCACTGGAGGTTTTCTCCTTTGTAGATCTTACACCCTTCCAAGCATGATATCCTTTTGCAAGGACAAGCCCCTCTGGCAACATGTCCTAAGTATGTGAGACAAAGCCTCACCACTCATGGTTCTAAGAAGCATTCTGGCTGCACTTTTCCCAAGACAGATTTGTTTTTTTCTACTTTATACAGGTTGTGTATTTCTATCATTCCTATTTTCACTATATGTCAGAGTTATTTTAGCTTTTATGGGTTTTTTAGTATTATCTAGTAAGTTATTTTTTGAATCTTAGAATGCTCAACATTTTTATAAAAATAATGGTAGTTGGTTCATTGCACTATGCCATTTCAGCATATGAAATGTTTCATTGTAACTCTACTTTTGGATAGTGGGGAAAACTCTTAAAAGAAAATGGAAAGACTATCTACTGTCATTATCAGGAGCCCTGGAGGCATAAAGGCTGACTTGAGCAAGCATTAAGTTTGAAGGTCTTTAAATTTGGCAGGAAGAATTTTATTATAGCTCTCATGATTTACAATCCCTAGTTAAGATACCAAGAAGCCCTCATTGCTAACTTCAAAGCTGGAGTTTTAAACTCTCTAGTCTCTGTACCTGCGTTAGAATCTGGAGTTCAGCAAAACTCCGCCTCTCTCCTCCCCAACACCCAGAAATCTTTTCTGGCAATGCTTCAGGGTGTGCCCTGCTCACTAAGTTGTGCCAAGAAATCTGGAGAACAGCCAGCTGGCCCACTGACTGGAAAAGATCGATTATTTGTTCCCATCCCAAAGGAAGGTGACCCAACAGAATATGGAAATTATCGAACAATATCATTGATATCACATACAAGCAAGATTCTGCTGAAAATTATCCAAAAACATTTGGAACAATATGTCAACAGAGAAC
>NW_006399831.1:14154737-14168089 GCF_000299155.1 Elephantulus edwardii
GGATCGATTCTGTGACTAGGGAGGTGGGAATAAGTGCGTTTGAGATGGCTAGGTTGGCACAGCATATAAGAGCGTATAGAGCTCTTGTACATAGGGTCGCTAGGAGTCGCAAGCGACTCGACGGCACATAACAACATAACAATAACAGTCTCTCTGTATGAGAAAGATGAGGCAATCTGTTCCCACGAAGCAGAACAGTCTTGGAAGTCCTATGGGGCATGTTTATTCAGTCCTATGGGATCACTATGAGTTGGAACTGACTACACAGTAAGTAGGAGTTTCAAGTTTTACTAACATTACCAGTTCATTAAAGAAAGGAAAAAAATGCCCTCATCATATTAGGAAACAACATTTCAGAATAAAGGACAATTCTTGAGACTAGAAGCAGCCCTGGTGATACAGATTTAAGTTCTTGGATGCCAGTCTGATAGTCTTAATGAGGAGAAATATGGCATCAAAATTGGAGGAAGACTCATCAACAACCTACGTTATGCAGATGACACAACCTTGCTTGCTGAAATAGAGCAAGACTTGGAGTACTTGCTGTAGAAGGTCAAGGACTATAGTCTTCTGTATGGATTGAAGCTCAACATCATGAAGACGAAGATTCTCACCAATGGGACAAATGACAGCACCACAATAGAGGGGGAAGAGATTGAAGCTGTTAAAAATTTCAGCTTGTTCAGCTCCCCAATCAGCACTCTCGGCACCAGCAGTCAGGAAATCAAAAGACAGTTTGGGAAAATCTGTTGTCAGTGGACTTCTCCTGAGTACTGAGAAGCAATAATATCAGTCTGGATACTAAGGTTTGTCTGATCTAGGTGCTGGACTGTCAAGAAAACAAACAGGTCTGTCTTGAAGAAGGTAAAACCAGTTTTTCCTTGGAGGTTAGGATTTTGAAACTCTGTCTCACATACTTTGGGCTCATGACTAGGAGGGACTAGTTCTTGGAGAAGGACATCATACTTGTAAGGGTGGAAGGACAGCAAAGGAGAGGAAGCCCCTGGATGAGATGGATCATATAGTGACTAGGGCAACAGGGGTTGGTGTCTTGGAGTCAGTAAGACTAACTTAGGACAGGTCAGGGTTCAGAGCTGCTCTATATAGGGTTGCTATGATTTTCAGGTGGATCTTAGCTGAAAGCAGGGAATACCAGAAGAATGTCTGTCCGTGTTTCATTGATTATGCAAAGGCATTTGACTGTGTGGATCATAACAAACTGTGTCTGACTCTGAGAAGAATGGGAATCCCAGAACACTTGATCGTGCTAATGCGAAACCTATGCTTGGACCAGGAGGCAGTCGTCAGAACAGAGCAAGGGAACACTGCATGGTTCAAAATTGGGAAGGGCGTATGCCAGGGATGTATTCTGTCTCCATACCTTTTCAATCTGTATGCAGAACAGATCATCCGAGAGCTGGGCTATACGAAGAGGAATGTGGCATCAGGATTGGTGGAAGAATCATCAACAACCTGCGTTATGCAGATGACACAACCCTGCTCGCTGAAACTGAAGAGGAACTGAAGCGCTTGCTGCAGAAGATCAAGGACTACAGCCTGCTATATGGACTGAAGCTCAACATCAAGAAAACAAAGATTCTAACCACTGGGCCAATTGACAGCATCAGTATGGATGGTGAAGAGATTGAGATAGCTAACAGTTTTAATTTACTTGGCTCCACGGTCAACACTCTTGGTAACAGCAACCAGGAAATCAAGAGACAAATTGCATTGGGAAAGTCAGCTGTGAGGGACCTCTCAAAAGAACTGAAGAGCAACAATGTCAGACTGGAGACTAAGGTGCACCTGATCTGGGCTATAGTCTTCCCAATTACGTGCTATGCATCAGAAAGTTGGACAGTGAATAGGGTTGATAGAGAATTGATGCCTTTCAGCTGTGGTGCTGGAGAAGAGTGTTGAATATACCATGGACTGCTAGGAGAACAAACAGATTTGTCTTGGAAAGGGTGAAGCCAGAATGTTCCCTGGAGTCACGGATTCTAAAGCTTTGTCTGACATATTCTGGGCATGTTGCAAGGAGGGACTGGTCTTTGGAGAGGGACATCATGCTTGGGAGGGTGGAGGGACAGCGCAGGAGGGGAAGGCCGTCTATGAGGTGGATTGATTCAGTGACTGGGATAATCGGGATGGGAGTGTCAGAGACAGTGTGATTGGCACAGGACAGAGCAGAGCTTAGGGCTATTGTACATAGGATCACTATGAGTTGCAAGTGACTAGACGGCACATTACAACAACAACAATGGCACTTAATAACAAAACAACAACTGTCTGGTTGTTAGCAATTTGAACCTGCCCAGTGGTTCTGTAGAAAGAGCACTCCATTTCCACAAGGGACCTCTGGTGGCTTAGTGATTAAGAAGTTGTGCTGCCAATCCAAAGACCAGTGGTTCAAATCCACCAGTGGCTCCATGGGAGAAAGATGGTCAATCTTCTCCCATGCAATTTCCAGTCTCTGAAAACCTGTTAGAGGGAGGGTAAGCTATACATTGGTTTTGATTTGGTTTTCATATACCAACACATCTATAAAGAGTATCATTGTTAGGTGCTGCTGAGTTGACTATCACTTAAGTGACCCAAATGAATAACAGATCTGAACCCTGCCCTGTCCTGAGCTGTCCTTACAATTTCCAACATGCTTTAGCCCATTGTTATGGTCCTTGTGTTGATACATCTCTCTGTCTCTGTGTGTGTGTGTGTGTGTGTTTTTCCAGCATGAAATCTTTTTCATAGGACAGGCCCCTCCTGTAAGCCCTTAGGAACAGTGTCATAGAGGTGATCCAATCTGTTTGGGTGCGAGACTCAACCTGCTGATCTTAAGAGTATATCCTTGAGTCGGCTGCTGCTCTGCTGGGCTCCTGGCACCATTTTCTCCCAGCCCACACGGGGTTGCCATGCTTCTGTGGGCGGGGGAAGGCTGGCCTGATGCAGACTCACAGACACAGACTTGATTAAACAGTGTATTAAACAAATGTCTAGATAAATCTTTGATTTCTGCTTCATCCCAAGGCCCATGAATATCTTCTTTAAAAAGCTGCAGGCTAGTGAGGTAGAAAGGGCCCAAGTTCCTCAGCTAATTCAGGGATCCTACGATCTTTATTAAGGCAAGCTGATAAATTAGACTCCCAATTAGTATAAGATCTGAAGACAGAGTTTCATTTTGGAAGTACATGCTTATGTGGGTGGAAGAGTAGAGTTCAAAAGAAAACTAAAGGCTGAGATGGTGAAAGTCTTCATCCTTTTCTATTATTTTGTGAGTGACAAAGCTTTGTGGGACCTCTTGAATTATTGCCTCTTCATTTATTCGCAGTTACAAGTGAATTGATGTGGCTTCTATTTATTAAATAACAACAACCACAAACAAACAAACAAATGCCTATCCATTATTGAAATGGATTGCCTGCCAGATTCCTTACCCAAGGCCAATGCACCTCCATTTAGTGGACTGTACCTCACTATAAAGTTGAAGACTTTGAAAACAGGAGAGTTTGAGGAAGCTTTTTAAATCAATGTATCTCAAGTCTCATGATGGAATTTCATAACCCAGGAAAGAGTTTGTTTTTGAGAATGTTGAGCCAACTGGGTCTTTGATGACAGAAAGGGATAATAGAACATTTTTCCTTGTTTTCCACTAAAAGTGTTAATCAATTAAATTCATCGTCAATGGATTCTTTTTGGCACAGTGATTCTTTGTATTCTCCTTTAATTAATTTTTTGACTACAGCATCTTTCAATATTGCAACACAAGGCTTAAACTTGTTTTTCAGTTCGTTCAATTGGAGAACTGCAGAGCGAGTTCTTCCCTTTTTATTTTCCAATCCCAGCTCTCTGTACATTCCATTATACTTTGCTTTGTCTTCCCGAGCTGCCCTGTGAACTATTCTGCTAGTCAGCTCTTTCATGTCCACATGTTTTCCTTTTGCAAAGGAAACTAAAGCTGTGAACAATCTCAATCTCTTCACCATCCATCCTGATGCTGCCAATTGGTCCAGTGGTGAGAATCTTTGTCTTCTTGACATTGAGCCTCAATCCATATTGTAGGCTGTAGTCCTTGGCGCTCTGCAGCAGGCGCTTCAGGTCCTCTTCAGTTTCAGCAAGCAGGGTTGTGTCATCTGCATAACGCAGTATATATATATATATATATATATACTTTTAATTTTATATTTGTTTATTTACAAAATTCGTATACATTATTTTCACACTGGATTTTTTCCATCTCCTTAACCCATCCTCCCCTCCACTTATTAAATTGTGTGACCCTATGATTATGTCCTCTACCCAAACTTCCCCCTCTGCTTCACCCTTCCCCCACCCACCCCTGATCCTCATACACGGTTTACTAGTTATCTATTTCTTCGTAATGCCAAATATATTCTTAAGATGATCTTGAAATTCAGATGGAATGGATTAAAATCATTTTCTTCTGTCTCCATTTGAACTTGCCTAAGAGTAATTGATGATTTGATCCACAGTTCACCTCTGGCCTAATTTTGACTGCCAATATTAAGCTTCTCTAATGATCTTTTTCACAAATATTGTCAGTGTGATTTCTATACAGCCGACCAGGTGAGATCCATGGGTAAAGTCATCATTATCTGTGTTTTTTAAAAAAGGTATTTGCAATGAATAAACCATTGTAAATACAAAATTCAATCATTTTATTTTCAGCCTCATTTCTATCACTGCCTGCCTTATGCATGTGACACAACCTTGCTTGCTGAAAGTGAGGAGGACTTGAAGCACTTGCTGCAGAAGATCAAAGAATGCAGCCTTCAGTATGGATTGCATCTCAATGTCAAAATAACAAAGATTTTTACCACTGGACAGATAGTCAACATCATGATGGATAGAGAGGAGATTGAAACTGTCAACAGCTTCATCTTGCTTGGATCCACAATTAACATCCTTGAAGCAGCAACCAAGAAATCAGGAGACACATTGCACTGGGAAAATCTGCAGTTAGGGACCTTTCCAAATTATTGAGGAGTAATGATGTCAGTTTGAGAACTAAATTGTGTTTGATTCAGGTCATAGTCTTTCTAATTACTTGCTATGCATCTGAGAGGTGGACAAAAACTTAGGATGAAAGAAGAATTTATGCCTTTGAGCCGTGGTTTTGGAGAAGAGCACTGAACAAACAGATATGTCTTGGAGAGAGTGCAGCTGAAGTGCTCTTTGAAGGCAAGAATAAGGAGGCTTCACATCACATACTTTGGCCATGTTGCTAGAAGGGGCTATTCCTTGGAGAAGGACATGATGCTAGGAAGGGTGTAGGGTCGGCAAATGAAGGTCACCTCAACTAGATGAATTGATGCGGTGACTGCTGCAATGGGCTCTTGTGTGTCAGGAAGTCTAAGGATAGAGCAAGGTTCAGATCTTTTGTTCATAGGGTTGCTATGAGTCATACTCAACTTAACAGCCCCACAACAGCAACCCACGAAAAACCTTCTGGCATCAAGTTGATTCTGATTCATAGGAATCCCTCCTTTGAGTTTCCATGACTATATGACTCAAGGACATCAGAATCTTCACCTTTTTTTCCCCCTGGAGCTGTAGTGGATTTGAACTGTTGTCTTTTGACCAGAACATCAGGAAGGGTCCTTTGTTCCAAGTACCCGAAGTTCTTAGTGCTATTATGAAATGATACATGATTGTAAAAAAAATTTTAATTCTCCCCAAATTCTAGATTTATAGAAGCTCTCTTTCATATAACTTTTGCTTCATAACATTAATTAAAATTGACAAATACAATGCTTGGGAGGGTGGAGGGACAGCGCAGGAGGGGAAAGACCCTCTATGAGGTGGATTGATTCAGTGACCGGGTTAATCGGGATGGGAGTGTCAGAGACAGTGTGATTGGGACAGAGCAGAGTTTAGGGCTATTGTACATAGGGTCGCTATGAGTCACAAGCGACTTTTTTTAAAAAAAAAATTATTTTATTATTTGTGTGTGTGCGTGTACCGTCAAATCAGATCTGACTGGTACAGGAGGAGACTGTCCCTCCTTTCCCGGCAAAGCATCTGGTGGATTCGAACCCTTCTCCTCTGGGATTGCAGTGAAGCTTCTTGCCACTAGGCCACCAGAGCTCCCCTACAAGTGACTTTTAGGCACATAACAACAACGGTCAAACCCTTATTGTATATATTGCCTTTCCCTTCACCCAACTTACCTATTTATTTTTACTTCCTGATCTTTCCCTTCTAATCCCTGTTAACTTTCCAAGTTTTTTTTTTTTTATTCACTGTGTAAATCTTTCCCCCTCTCCAAGACAGACCTGTTGGTTTTCTTGGCAGTCCATGATATGTTCAAGACTCTTCTGCAGAACCACAACTCAAAGGCATCACTTCTTCTCCTGTCCACCTTAGTCATTGTTCAGCTCTCTGATGCACAGCAAGTAATTATGTAGACCATGACCTGGATTAGGCACATCTTAGTCTCTAGACTGACACCATTGTTTCTCAGTACTCTGTAGAGATCCCTGACCATAGATTTTCCCAGTGCCACTGTTTTTTTATTTCCTGATTTCTGACACCAAGAGTGCTGATTGTGTCTTTCCTCAGGTTTTTATAAAAGCAATCTTATATCCTTCACATCAACACCCCTGTTCAGCATAAAGAACCCCAAGTCTGCACCCCATTCTCAAATGAAAAATCCACAACTGAATAAGACAATTTCTTTGTCGTTTTTTTTTTTTTTTTAATTAATCACCATTGGACTATGCTTACCATTGTCTTATCTTCTCTGGTCCCCTCTTGATCTTTCTCATTTCCTTCACCCACTTCCCCTACCCACCAAGTTGTATATCCCTGTGATTTCAGCCCTGCCCAACGTCACTTTTCTGTTTCCAAGCGTCACCCCTTTGTATCCGCATACATGTTTTTCACAATTAAAAAAAAAAGTGATCTTTTTAAAAAAATGTTTTTAATTAATTTTAATAAACATTTACAGAGGTTTTGGATTTCCATTCATTCATTGCTGCACTTTTCTCCCTGCCCACCCCTTTCCACCAGTTTATTCCCCTCTCCGAAAAGAAAAAGAAAAAAAAATTCCTTCATTAGTATACAATTTCCCCATCCCTTCCTCCCCACCCCCCACCCCGAGTACACTTCTCTATGCAACTTTAATTTTGGATTCCTGTGCTAACCATAATACTCAATCATATATCACCTCTAATTTGTTCTTTCCCTCATCTGTTTCAATACAATATACATAATTTATCCAGTTTTTTCTGTCAGACCCATTCTACAACAGTGGCACCAAGCAGTATTTGTCCTTTTGTGACTGAGATATTTCACTTAGCCTAATGTCCTCCAGGGTCACCCATTTTGAATAATATTGCATGAGTTCCTTGTTTTTCAATGCTGCGTAGTATCCCATTGTGTGGATATACCACAGCTTCTCTATCCATTGGTTTGTTGATGGGCCCTTAGGTTGCTTCCAACTCTTTGCTATTGTAAACAAAGCTGTGGTCAGTAAACATGGGTGTGCATATATCTGCTTGGATGGCAGACATGGTCTCTCTGGGGTATATTCCCAGTAATGGGATTGCTGGGTTAAATGGTATCTCTATTTGCAATTTTTTAAGAAAGCACCACACCACTTTCCACAATGGTTACACCATATTACATTCCCACCAACAGTGAATAAGAGGTCCAGTTTCTCCACATCCTCGCCAACATTTGTTGCTTGCCGTTCTGTTAAATTTTGCTATTCTTACTGGGGTCAGATGATATCTCATGGTTGTTTTGATTTGCATCTCTCTTAGAGCTAGGGATTTTGAACATTTCTTCATGTGCTTGTTGGCCATCTGAATGTCTTCTTCGGTGAAGTGTCTATTCATATGCTGTGCCCATTTCTCAACTGGATTATCTACCTTTATCTTATTGCGGTGCACAAGTATTTTATAAATTCCAGATATAAGTCTCTTATCTGATATGTCATTACCAAATACTTTTTCCCAGTCTGTGGCTTCCCTTTTTACTCTATTGGAGAAGTTTTTGGATGTGCATAGGGATTTGATTCTTAGAAGGTCCCATTCATCTATTTTATCTTCTCCTGGTTGTAGATTTTTCAGGATACTTGGAAGACTTTTTATGTTGTGAATTAGGACCACTAAAGTTCTTTCAAGCTTTTCTTGAATGAAGTTTATAGTTCTTGGTTTTAGTCCTAGGTTCATGATCCACCTTGAGTTGGTTTTTGTATATGGAGTGAGGTGTGGATCTTGTTTGAGTCTTCTGCATACAGCTTTCCAATTTTGCCAGCACATTTGTTAAAAAAGCTGTCATTTCCTCAGTTAACTGATTTCATCTACTTGTCAAAAATCAGTTGACCACAGGTAGATGGGCTGGTTTCTGGATTCTCAATTCTATTCCATTGATCTATGTGTATTTCATTGTACCAGTACCATGCTGTCTTAACCACCATGGCAGTGTAAAAAAAAGTGATCTCATATCACAGTTGTTCTTTGCAATTTACTCACATCATGCAGCATAATTTGTTCTAGAATTAGCCATATTTTGCAGTATTTAATGAATTTTTGATAATTTTTAGTGACATAATATTCCATAATATGTGAATGTGCCATGATTTTTTTGCCAGTTGACAGATGATGAACATTTGAATTGTTTCTAACTCTTTGCTATTGTAAATAACTCTGCAATAAATATGGATGGATGGATGTAAAAAAAAAATAAAAAGAATTCATTCTCCCTAAAATCTTTTCTCCAGATAATTGAATACAGAAAATAGTGACTGGTGAAGACTTAACAGATTTCTTTCTGCAGTATATAGCCCTTAAATAAAACCTCAAACTCATTGCTGTCGAATTGGAAACAACTCATCCCAAAATAAGTTTCTGAAAGCTGTAAACTGAGAGGGAGGAGATTGCCCATCTTTCTCCCATGGAGCCTATGGTAGATATGAACCTTCAGAGAGGTTGCTAACTTTTGGGTTAACAGCTCAATTCACCATGGACTACTTCTCCTTGTCATGGTCAGAGCTCCCTGTCCTAAATAACAGTACAAAAAATAATTCCTGGCAGTGCAAATGCTTACTGTGCTCAGCTGTTAACTGGAAGGCTGGAAGGCTGGATCCACACAGAAGTACCTTGGAAGAAATGTTTGGCAATTTGCTTCCGATAAATAAGCCACTGAAAGCACTATGGAGCACAGTTCTCCTCTGACATGCGTGAGGTTGCTGGGAGCTAGAACGAACTCCATGGCAACTGCTTTTTTATGAGTCAGCTGATTCTGCCATCTTTTCTCATTTGTCATAAGCTTAAAAATAGCTTTCTTGCAGCAAAAGCACCTCACAGTTTCTTCTTACATGAAACCACACACTTCCTTTGTGCCTTTTCAGCTCAGATGAGGGAGGGCTGGGGAAGATTCTCCATAGCAGGTTTTGAAATTCACTTTATAGAATGGTGGAGATGCAGATCATCAAACTCATTCTCAGTTTGTTTTTGTTTGTTTGTGTTTTTTGTTTGTTTTTTTTTTTTAAAAAGCAGAGGCTAAGAGACACAACAGTGCCTAGTAATGGAGTAGAACTAGAACTCATGCTCCTGAATGGTAGCTTAGCAATTTCCAAACTTATAACAACTTCCTCTCTTCTATCACTTTTCATTTCAATTGTCTCCTAGAACAACCCTACCTTTTGATACTGCCTTTTATTTGAGGTACAGATCTGAAAGCATGGTACATTATGTTGTGTTTTTCTGTCACATTCTATATCCTAACCATTCTCTTAGAAACTTTCTTTTATGTAGATTTGGAATTTCCTAACAAGATTAGAGAAGCCAACTGACTTAAAAGTGTGGCCTTCAAAATAATTTTGGGACTAGAACCAATTACTCACAGGGAAAATGAAAATTTAACTCACACAAACTCATTGCCATTGGAACTGATTTTTTTTTTATTGTGTATACAGTCAAATTGGATCTAACTGGTACAGGAGAAGATTGTCCCTCCTTCTCCAGCAGAGCATCTGGTGGGTTGAAACCACTCACCTCTGGGATTACAGTACAGTTTCTTGTCACTAGGCCATCAGAACACACCTGGAACTGATTCTTAACTGACCCTCTAAGTGGGTTTTCAGAGGCTGTAAATCACACAGAAGAATAACACCCATCTTTCTCCTGTAGAGCAGTGGAATGGAACCATCTGCTTTTGCGTTGGCAGCATAACTCCTTACCCTCTAGGCCACCAGAGCTCCCTCAAGTGAAAATTAGTGGTAAAAAGTTATTTAAAGATACAAACCCTATTTTTTCCCACCTATCATTTGCACCTGGCTTTCAAAATTTTCACTTGTCTATGAAGAGATTTCATCTATTATGTAGGTTTTTGTGAATTTTCTTTTTGAACCATATTATCTGAGTTCCAGATTCTAATCTATTTGTAGACGTGCTTTTCAGTTTCGTTTCTTTCCAATTTTAAAAACTTTCTCTGTATGTAGTTACAAGAAAAGCAGAACACAAATTCAAAGAAATTAAGCCAACAGTGAGTTATGGATTGTAATCTCTTTCTCTTCTAAACAGACTGTTGCAGTCAAGTTCTCTGTTATTTCCTCAAGAATTAATTATTTCATATTTCACTTGAGCCTCTGACACCATCTTTTTCTCCTCAGCACAACACCTCATCTCTGTTTTCTCACAGAAAATAAAAGTAGTCAGGTAGAAACTTTCTCAATTTCCAATGAATTACTCCTCTCAAATAACCTTCACTGTAGCTAGTCTCCTCCAATCTCTTCAAAGACAAGTCTTTCTAAATTTGATATCCTGTTTACCTCCTTAGAACTTTATTCCTTTGGTTATTGCTAATTTTCTATCTTTATCCTTTTTACTAGTTCTGACCTCTTAGTATTCATTTTCAAGCACTTCTCACTTTTCGAAGGATAACCTTGGGATGTGAGGGCATCTGGCTGCGACCTCTGTCACCCCATTGATTGCCAGAATTGATTCGGCTGATCTGGCTGGCTAGGCGGGTGTCCCCTTCCCTCCTTGCCGACCCACGTGCACCCCTTCCGAAGCTGCGCACTTGGTTGAAGAGGACGACTGTCTCCGATCGAAGGAAGACTGTTCTTTGGTGAAAGGTATACGAGTAGCTGGGCTCCCCCTGCTATAACCTCCAAACAAACTCTCAAAAGATAACCTTGAACCCATACCCTCTGTTTCAACTTCCCTTCATGGTAACACTTCTTAAAGAGATCACATGCCAATTCCATCATTCTAACTCCACCTTGGGAATCTCTGATGAAAGTCTTTAGCAAATTGCCGTAAACCCAAAGACAGTGCATCACCAGCAATTCAAATCCCTAGAGGTTCCACAGGAGAAAAAATGAGAAATCTCCTCCTGAAACCCAATGAAGTGTCCCTTGTAGTGCTAGCTGACTCGAAAGCAGTGAGTTTGAGTTGCTGTGGGTTTGTTTTGTTTTTTTGTTTGTTTGGGTTGTTTTTGGTTTTGTTTTGTTTTTTGCCTCCAACTTCCACTTTATTCCACTGCTTCATTAAAACTATCCAGAGTGATTTTTTCCCCCTGCTAAATCTATGGGACATTTTCATTCCTTAATGCTATTATTTTAAACTTTTTGATGTGAATGAGTGGAAGTTTATGGAATTAAATTGGTTTTCTATTCAGCAATAACATAGTGCTCACGTCAATTACAATGCTTAATTGCATTGATTACAATTCCCACAACTTAACAGCTCTTTTCCTACTACCTCTGTTTCCTCTCTTTCCATCCTCTTTCCTAGCCATTCCTGCTGTATAAATAAATGCCCTTTTGACCGTGTAGAGGGTCAGCCAAAAAGAAATTCTCTCAGTGACATGGAATTACATGGTGACAGTAACAATGGGATTAAGTACAGCAGAGATGGTGAGAATGGTTTGGTACTGGGCAAAGTTTTGTTCTGTTGCCCAGAGGTTTGCTATGAGTAGAAGCCAATTGAAGGCACCTAAAAACAAGGCCTGATTGCTCTGAGTGAATTTCTCTTTGGAGTTATCATTATCTTACAGGCAAATTGTTTAGTGGAAAATTGAGTTACAAGAATAATTTCAGTTCCAGGCACGAAAAGTTATAGTCTTGCTGGTTCAGAGCAGTAAACTCAGTCTTCTTTATAATTTTGAGGTTTGCTCCACATTTTACTCTTACTTTATCAGGGCCTTCGATTGTGATTCCTTTGAAAGTGGTCAGGCACCATCTAAAACTTCTAGTGTCAGGGGAGTGAAGTGTCTAGTAAAGATCAGATGGTCCACTAGTCATTTGGATTAATAGTCTTTGATCTCTTTCATTCTTCTTTGCTTTAGTTGGGGAAAGACCAAAACTTACACTTTATTTGGTCCACTTTATTCCTTAGTAAATCTCTTGGCAAAATAACTTTCATGTAACTCAATAGGTTTGTTAGCTTTTGGCCCAAAAGTCTCCAAGGATACAAAATAAAAATTTTAATTAGATAAAAGGATTAAAACAGCAAACAGGTGGGAATCAAATAGTCATGGTTGTAAATGCTGAGCTGTGGGAACTGGTCTTTAATTCTGCAGGCAATAGCAATCAAGAAAGATCTTGGAGTAAGAAATGGGCTCTGATGCAGTGGCTGGTTCAGAGCAATGATTCTAAAACTATAAAAAATGTCAGCAGTATTAGCATTTTGGAATTATATGATAAAAGTTATCGGATTCCACTCCTGACCAAACAATTGAGAAGTTCTGGTAGTTGGGGCTCAGCAATATCAATGTTATGAATTGAAGTTTAAAAAAATTATTGATTTGGAGAAAATAGAGACAGAAGTGTGCATTACTATAGGCCTAAAAAAGTCATGGAGGTTGGGTGTTAATGAGTATGTAGAGAAAATGCATGGTAGTCCTAGAAATGCATACATTTTCTATTGCAGATGGAGGGTAAACTATATTTATAATTATTAAAAATGAGACAGACAACCAGGAATGAGATAAAACAGAGAGCTTAAAAGACAGGTGGCCAGCAGTTCTAAGGATTGAAGACTCTGATTCCAGCTTCCCTGTATCTTTATTGAAAATTATTAGGAAGTAAATCACAAAGAGAATTCAATGCAAATGAAGCCAAGCTCTTTCTGTTGAAAACCTCCCAGCTGGACTCAGGAGAGAGGGGTCAGCAAATACAATGCAAGAATCTGGTAAACCCTTAAGGATTGCTTTAGTGCCTCAGGGTGAATTCGAGCTGGTGCTGAGCCTCCCTACATCCTGAAATTGTTGTTGTTGTTGTTGTGTGCCATCGAGTTACTTGTGACTCATAGCGACCCTATGTACAACAGCCCTAAACCCTGCTCTGTCCTGTGCCAATCACATTGCCTCTGACACACCCA
>NW_006399831.1:14168404-14169167 GCF_000299155.1 Elephantulus edwardii
GCATCTTAGTCTCCAGAGAGACACAATTGCTCTTCAGTGCTTTGGAGAGGTCCCTAACAGCAGACATTCCCATCGCAATGTTTGGTTTGTTTTTTTTTTTTATTTTTTTATTTCTGGCTACTGGTACCAAGAGTGTTGACCATGGAGCCAAGCTGACTAAACAATCTCAATCTCCTCACCATCCATCCTGTAGCTGCCAATCGGTCCAGCGGTGAGAATCTTTGTCTTCTTGACATTGAGCCTCAATCCATATTGGAGGTTGCAGTCCTTGACCCTCTGCAAGCAAGTGCTTCAGGTCCTCGTCAGTCTCAGAAAGCAGGGTTGCATCATCTGCATAACGCAGATTGTTAATAAATCTTCCACCAATCCTGATGCCACACTTCTCATAGAGCCCAGCCTCTCAGATGATCTGTTCTGCATGCAGGTTGAAAAGGTATGGAGACAAGACACATCCCTGGTGTACACCTTTCCTAATTTTGAACCATGCAGGGTTTCCTTGCTCTGTTCTGAACTGCCTCTTGGTCTAAGCATAGGTTTCGCATTAGCAGGATCAAGTGTTCTGGGATTCCCATTCTTCTCAGAGTCAGCCACAGTTTGTTATGATCCACAGTCAAAGGCCTTTGCATAATCAGTGAAACACAGGTAGACATTCTTCTGGTATTCCCTGCTTTCAGCTAAGATCCATCTAACATCAGCTACAATATCCCTAGTACTACAACCCCTTCTAAATCCAGCCTGGACTTCTGGCAGTTCTCTGCTGATG
>NW_006399831.1:14169822-14202811 GCF_000299155.1 Elephantulus edwardii
TCAGAGAGTCTTCTGACATCCATTTTGGTCCTTTTTTTCCTCTTCTGTCTTTGTAATGACCGTTTGCTCTCTTCCTGGATGATACATTTGACATCCTCCCACAACTCATTAGGTCTTTGCTCATTAGTGTTCAAGGCCTCAAACCTGTTCCTGAGATGGTTCTGAAATTCAGGTGGGATAAACTGAAAGTCATATTTTGGTTCCCATGTATTCGGTTTAATTTTCCTCAGCTTCAGCTTGAACTTGCGTATGAGTAGTTGGTGGTTTGTTCCACAATCAGCTCCTGGCCTAGTTTTCACAGCTGATATTGAGATTCTCCAGCGGTTCTTTCCTCAGATGTAATCAATCTGATTCCTACGCATATCATCAGGTGAAATCCATGTTTAAAACCTGCATTTATGTTTCCTATAAAACATATTTGCGATGAATAAGTCATTGGTCGTGCAAAATTCAATCATTTCTATCTCCAGCTTCTTTTCTGTCACCGAATCTATGTTTTCCAACTTCTGAATCTCAAATAGCATTTGGTTTATTACAACTATTTAGTATTGACTTCCCATAATTTTTTCCTGTAGCAACTCTTCCACTTTTAGAGGACATGGAATTTTGGTGCTGCCTCAGAAGTCTCTTTTACCCAACAGATGTTTACTTATTTGGTTCAGTGTCACCAAGTATTACCTAAAGCCACATGACCAATCAGTTAAATCTTCTAAGACATTCATATAATCCTGTGAACGGATCTGGACCTTCCCCCATCCTGTGCCATCTTCATGATTAGATATATTTCAATCCTTTGTTGTGGTCTGTATTAATCCATCTTGTTGAGGGTTGTCTTCTGTTGGGGCCTGGCTAACTTGTAAAACAAGATTAGCCCTGTACCAAAAGACCAGCAAGACTAACTCCATCTTGGCTATAGTATCTGATTGATAGAAAACAACTCAAGGAAGCAGGATATTAAAAAGTGAGCCATACTGTAGCCATTTTATGCCACGTTCAAATGTGCAGATGTTTGAAAAGGAGCAAGAACAAGTTTAACAGGTCCTTGAACCCCAAGGCCAAGCAGGGATGTGCGGAATGGTATGTCCCTCCCTAAAGACTCTGTTCTGATGGCCTTGCTTGCTAATTGGAAGCCTTGCTTTCTGGTGGCGGAGATGTCAAAACAAATGTATTGTTGGCCTTGAGGCTGAGTTGTTTTTCAGTTCACTGCAAAAATAATATAACACAGGAGTTCAGGAATAAACTCTGCCATCCACCATCAGCCGGTAGTCTCTCTGCATTTTCATTTAATCCTTGTCCCTTCTCTCAGTGAAACTGCTCAATGTAACGAGGCGGGACCCTGTTAGTCTTTTTTGCCTGACCCTTTACCTTTTCTTGTATGATGCCCTTTTCTAAAAACTGGCCCCTATTAACAACATGCCCAAAATATGTGAGATGAAGTTTCACCATATGTTATCTCCAAGGATGACTTTAGCTGCACTTCCTTCAGGACAGATTTGTTTTTTTGGCTCACCATGGGATATTCAGTAATTTTTGCTGAAACCACAATTTAAAGGCATTAATTCTTGTTATTTTTCTTGGTTCTATTTTCATGTGTATTAGGAGCAATTGAAAATATTATGGCTTGGATTAGAAACAGCTTAGTCTTAAAACTGACATCATTGCTCTTTAGCACTTTCAACAGATTTTCCCCATGCAACACTTTTTATTTCACTATTAAGAGTGTTGATTGTAAAGTTGCTGCCAACTTCAATCTTTTCTCCGTCTAGCACAATGTTACTAATTGGTCCAGTGACAAGGGTTTTTGTTTCCTTGATATTGAGGTGTAACTCATATTGAAAGCTAGTCTTTGATCTTCTGTAGCAAGTACTCCAAGTTCTCTTCACTTTCTGCAATCTTCAAGACCTGTTTTGTAATCTGTGTAATGCAGGTTGTCTTCCTGAAATCCTGATCCCACATCCTTCATCATGTAGACCAGGTTCTCAGTGTGTTCTCCATACAGATTGAATAGGTATGGAGACACACAGAAGTAAATATATGTTATTTGTTGTACACCATCAAGTCAGAACTGACCCATAGCTGGCCCTTCAGTAGGTTTTCAGAGGCAGTAAAACTCATTGGAGGAGATTGCCTTTTTCCCCATGGAGTAGCTGGTGGATTTGAACTTGGCACCTTTGTGTTAACAGTACAACTACTTACTACTAGGCCCCCAGAACTCCTAAAATAAATATACAGTACAAACATATTAAGATGGTTGAAGGGACAGACAGTATCTCCAAAGGAAAGACAGAGAGGTATAGGATAATGGAAATTACTATTATAAGGAGGAAATGGGGAAAGTGCTATTACATTATAGATGTTGAAATTAATGTTACAAAGCAAATGCTATAGTTGAATGGAAAATTAATTTGCTTTGTAAATCTCCACACTATGGAAAGTTTTCAAAGATTCTTGTAAGAATTAATAGTGTGACAAATTGGTAAGATGACAGCTTTAAGATTTTTAAAGTTTGCAGAACAAAATTCTTCATATAGAATCAGTTAACCATTTTTTGCTATTTTAAACATTTTATTGTTGCATTCTCTTCCTGCTGATCCCTCCTCCTTTCTCAATCAATCCTGCCATGTAGTTTATTCCAGATTGTCATATACATGATGCCTAATCATATATTCCTTTCAGTTCTTTCTCTCATCTGTTCTAATGCAGGATTATCTAGCCATTCTTTTCCCATTCTCTCTCAACCCCTCCCTATCTGTCCTATTTTTAAATCAAGTGTTATGTAGTCTTTGTCCTTTTGTGACCCAAATATTTCATTTAGCATAGTGTCCTTAAGAATTCCTCATGTTGTATGCGGTTCTTTTTAGATTTTTTAAAATTATTATGTGTGTGTACTGTTAAATTGGATCTGATAGATTGCCCCTCCTTCTCCAGAAGAGCATCTGGTGGATTCAAACCGCTCACATCTGTGATTGCAGTGCAGCTCCTTTCCACTAGGTCCCCAGAGCTCCCTCATGTTGTATGTTTTACAATGTCCTTTTCAATGCTACGTAATATTCCATCAGGTGAGTGTACCCTAGTTTCTCTATCCACTCATGTGTTGATGGGCATTTGGGTTGCTTTGCTATTGTGAACAACACAGCAATAAACATGGCTGTGCATACATCTGAGTCATGGATCTGGTTTCTTTAGGGTATATTCCCAGTAGTGGAATTGCTGGATCAAATTTTATCTCCAATCCCAACTTTTTGAGAAATCAACAGAGCTTTCTATGGTGGCTATACAATTTTACACTCAACCAGTAGTGAATCGAGTTCCAATCTTTCCATCATCTGACCAACAAGTCTTTGTTGCCCTGTTGAACCTTGTTATTATTGCTGGGGTGAGATGATATAATTGATTTGCATCTCTCTGCTGGTTAGGGATTTTGAACATTTCTTCATGTACATGTTTGCCATGTGAAACCTCTTCTTTGGTGAAGTATCTTCTATTTATATCCTGTGCTCATTTTGTGATTGGGTTGTTTACCTTTTCCTTGCTGAGGTGCTGGAGTATTCTAGAAATTTTAGATAAAAGTCCCTTTCCAGATGGATGACTGTTATATATGTCTTTCCCCGTCTGTGGGTTTCCTTCTTAACCTTTTGAATTTTTTTGATGTGCTTATTGGATTTTATTTGTAGAAGGTCCCATTCACCTATTTTAGGTTTTTCACTTTGCTTAGAAGACAGTTCATGCTGTGTGTTAGGGTTTCTAGAGCTGTTACTCATTGAAAATACTGTTGTTACTGAGTAGAACTTGTGCAGAGTAGAACTGCCTACTTTTGGAAGCAGATCACCAAGTTTGTCTTCTGAGGTGCTTCTGGGTGGGTTCAAATGGGTTTGTACTGTGCATTGATAATGTTTGCTTGACATCAGTCAGGCAAGAACTCCTATATATTAAAAAAAAAAGTACTCTAAAAACACTCATGGAAGCAAGCAGATAACAAAATATTTACTTTATTGTAAATTAAAAATAGACAAGCAATGTAGTTAAACTTTCAAAGCAAAGCAATACAAATGTATAAATTATTGCTGTTTTAAAAAAGAAGTGTAACAGCCAAAGAATGTCTTAAGTTTTTTGAAACCAAGTTGGTTTTTAGAATAGCTCCATTTTCCTTTTCCAAATGTTCCATCACAATTCTGTAAAACACATTTCTAACATAAAAAGAGATACTAAGTTTGATGACCTTTTATGTGCCACTAAGATATTCAAATCAAAGCTAATATTGAAATATAGAGAAGTAGTAAAAATAGAGTGACATTTGATAAAAGCACTATGGACACTTTCTAAATAACCCCGTTTTATAATAATGGGATAGAAATAAGCATTGCAGACATGAAGGGGTGGGGGAATATACATTTACACTGCCTTTATGGACAAAATTAAACTTTTGTTTTTGAGGTGGGGCATAGTGGTTAAGAGACAATTCACCTTTATGATTTGTTTTACTTTGGTAAACTTGTAGGGCAATTCATTATCATGAAAATGCATTAATTGTTAGAGCTCAAAATAAGAACATTATTCTTACAAATTAAGACAGTAAAAAAATTACTAATGCTTAAGACTTGGTATGATATGGTTCATAACAAGGTAAGCATAGTTGCAAGGTGATAGAAGAGACTGCATTTTCACAGGAGCAACTGAGAAAGAATGAAGTGCAATGAAAACACTGAAATAGAAGACAGCATTATAGCCTTCCTCTAAAGTATCTTTGCATTGTGCATTGCAAGGTGCCACTGTTATTCCAGAGATCTATTACTTTCTTACTCTGGTTAAAAAATCTTCTCTCTACACCTCAAGCTCACTCCTATAAAATTTAATATAACAAAATTAATCTGTTAAAGTTATCTTTTCCATGATTTTCGTCACAAATTCCCTCAAATAACAATTCCCATCAACTCTAAGTTTTAAAAAGTAATTAAGCACTAAAGCACAAAGACAATCACCTTTGCTTTATAGCCACATCTGAACAAACCCTTTTATTTTTAAAAAAAACATCTGAGTACTAAACTTCTTTATAAGTACTTAAAATACTTAAATATCCTACTTTACCATAACCTGATAACTTCTATCAACAGACAACCTGGCTAAGTCAGAAAAAAACCAAAACCCCACCATAAGAACATTACATTGTAGAACTTAACAGTTTTCATGTACACATAACCTAATTTATGGTTAAATGAACCTCCCAATAAAACTCAAACACATAATATATTCTACTTAAGCTTAGCATACAGACATTTGTATTATACCTTATGCTGTTCAAAGCATTATTTCTTCCAAAACAAATCCTAAACTAGTAAATATAAAGAAATAGATGCTCCCAAATTAAAAAATTAAGCAAAAAAAAAAATTACAACACCAAAGTATACATAAATAAAAACACTTTAAACCATTTTCAAAGACAAAGCATATACTGAAATGAAAAAGCCAGGAAAACACAATATACATCAAGATGCTAACAATAAAATAGAATATATTTAAACTGTATATCTCTGAACTTACTTTCCAACATAAATTTGGTATTTAAAAATAATCACTGAATGTATATAAAAATGGGCACTTTGTGGTGAAATGAAAATATAATTCTGAAAACTAACAGCATTTCTTTGTTCCACTATCATATACAAGAAAAACTACAAAATAGAACAAGACACTACTCCGCTTCCTGAATACTGGTTTTACAAGGTCTTAAGCACACCTACACCTTTTTGTTTTTAGACTAAATTTAGGTACTAAATATTATAATTTAAGGATGATAATATCAAAATTTTAATTAGGTTTTTTATAATTATAAGACTGAAGGGGCTTTAAAATATCAAGTTTTACAAAAACAAACATGTGTAGTCCAAATAATTTTTCCCTTTTTAAGGTTCAATTCAACTTGTCCAGTTATGAAATCCAATTTGGAAAAATTACATTAGTATTAGCTGATTGGCACTCTGCCTTTTGACATTTCTGATATTAAAACTATAGGCTGAGATTTTCTTTTAAATTTCCTTGATAAACAATGGCCACACCTACCAAAACCATTATTTGTGGTATTATATAAATTATTTCAAGTTAAAATTTCAATTTTAACCCTTGTCCTTATAGTTGCATATACAACAATTGCATATTTAATCAAGAAAATGAATTGACATATACATGTGTTTACCAAATAAATGGATAAAACTGCTGTTCAAAACATTAAAAAAAAAAATTTCACCTAAATGAAGTACTAGTGTAAGTACCAGCACCGCAGATATATTTAAAGAGCACCTTTCCTTTGAAGATCTTAGTAAAAATATCTCAACGGAACACATCATGAGCTACAAATGTAATCCCATCCTGTCATTCTAAACTCATTAGTAAAGCTACATAGTCGCCAGAAACTCTTTATGAGATAAGCAAACACGTTCTTTGGGTAACACTGTTGTACTCAAACTATACTAAATGGCTCAAATTCTGGAAAACTCGGGCTATTGCTATCAAATACCAACATATTCCAAACTTTTTAATGACTCCGTAAGTCACCTACACAGAAATCTAAATGTGTGTGAATACACTGGCTGGTAACACTTTTAAAGTATTACACCAATAAGGTCAAATTTGAAAATGTGACCATAAGAACCATGTACGTAATAAAACAGACACTTACTGGCATAATCAAGAACCATCTTTTTTGTAACTTATAAATTTATAGAAAATCTGATATTGCACATATTAAATGTAAAGCTTATCAATTTTTATTCCCTGGATTTTAAATTCATTTATGGCCTAAACAATTGAGAAAATTTGAAAGCATCTTTCAAAACTCCTTCCAAATACTAGTTACATCATACTTAAGAAAAAACAAAACAAAAAAACACTACAAAAACCCACCACCACCACCCACAGAAAAAACTCCAAAATATTAAAGATAGAATATCAAAGAGCAGGCAGATTTAACACATTTTAACATTACAAAGTTGTTTTCCACTAAAGATGCTTTTACTAGCTATTTCTCCTACAGTTGTTTCTACTTGAGTTGTTTTTCCCCCCTACTCAATCAAATATTGTTTGTATTCAAGTTATAATCTGATCCAAGCCAGAGCAGACTGTCAAATATAAGGATGGAATAAGTCGTTTATCTAAAGCATAAAACTGCTAGGCCAATGGGCTTTTCTGTAGATTCTTTCAAGCAAAAGATCTCTTTCATAAATATATTCTAAGCACAATTTTAAATATTATTCAGAGCCAAATTTAACTCTGTATTGATCACAACAGTAGTTAAAATAATATACTACTGAAGAATTATCTAGTTGGGTGAGACAATAGATTAGTTAAGAAATTTCTGGAAACATGGTAAGTAATTTTCTTTTAAAAATGGGCTTTTGTTTTGTTTTGCCTGAATTAGAAGTTCTAGATAATAACTCACACAATGCTCATTTCAATGATGTTAATAAAGAATTTGGACAGTTTAAGGAATTTTTTAGTCTTTATCTAAAGTGACATGTTTAGTAGATTTAATGATTTTCAAAGACAATTATTTTACAACACATTCAATCTGAGAGCTGGATACTACATGTGTGCTAAAAGTGAGGGGTAATGGAATCTGCCCAAATTTTAACACATCAAAGCAATTAGAACAAATACAATAATGAAGATAATAAAGTAGAGGAGGTTTTCTTTTCTTTATGGGATACTGCTGCTGTTATTTACCATTGAGTTAACTAAGACTCCCAGCGTTACTATGAACAAGGAATCTGAACCTTGACTTATCCTGTGCCATCCTCATCATCTCTGATAAACTTGAGCACACTGTTAGAGCCACTCTGTTGGTCCATCTTGCTGAGGTTCGCACATACAAAACCCAGATTAGGATTTTATTCCTGAACTCAGAATACTTTGTTAGGAAAAAATATTTTATTTACTTACTTGCTTTAAAAAGTTACTAATTTTTCTTTTGTTACTGGAGTTTAAAACAATTCAAATAGATTCCTACTTCAAAATACATATTTTTTTTCTTTGGAAAACCGATTAACAGTAAAAACATTGTATTAAGAGAATTAGATGCAGTGATCTGAAATATGGGTGAATATATTTACACATGAATGTGTAAATATCATATATAGAGCCATTCAAATATACATTTATAAACAGAATGGAAAGGTACCTAAAATAGTATTTATATATAAAATTTTATATTAAAATATTGCTTGTAATAAATAAGAGGTGAGTTATGAATTCTATTTCCCTCCTAAAAATTATCTTTAGTAGTTTAGACTTAGGAGTTGAATTTCTACTGTTTTGACAGATGAATTATATTAAAATGTTTCATAAAATAATACTGTAAAAGCTATTTAAGTAGTCATATGTGGTAAGACTTGGAGATGGGGAATTAGTAATTATTGGAAAAAATATCCCCTAAATTATTAACCTTAGTAAGTCTAAAGCATAATGATCTGCATTATTTGACAAAGATGTTAAATATCCTCAAATTTAATGGCTATAAAAAACCGAACTCTAACTTTCTTCAAACAGTGCATGCTTGGCCAATCAACAAACCTAAGAAATAAGTTTAATGTTAGTTCAGTTGTTTATGGACAGGTGTGGCTTCATTCCTGTTCGCCCCACTTGCAGACATGGTAACTTAGAATAGTTCTTGAGAAGCTGTTCAATGGCAACGTGGCGGACATGGAGCTCTGAGGCCAAAGAATCTTTTTCTTGAACTTGAAGTGTTAATTCTTCAAAAACTTCTGTGAAGATTAAAAAATATTTTCATTTTCAATATACAAAAAGCTAATGATTTAAGAACTTTAACTAAAGTTAATGTCTTAGGGAAATTTTCTTAATAAAAATGGCTTGACAAAGAGTTGTTTTGCAGAGTCTTGAAGTTTGAATTATCTGAAAAAGTCTGTATTTATATAACCTAGCAAGCAGGGAAGGAGTCCTGGTGACAAAACTTAAGTGTTTAGCTGTTAACCAAAAGACTAATAGTTCAAACTCACTCAATGGCTCTAAAAGTAAAAGATATGGCAATCTGCTTCAGCCCTTTGAGGCAGTTTTACTCTGAGACATGGGGTCACTCTCAGTCAGAACTGTTTTGATGACACACAACCAGAAGCCAAATGGGATACCAAATTCCTTCTCTTTAGAAAGTGAAATTTAAGTGTTATGGCAATGACTACAGAGATACAAAGCAAAGACAGGCTGTGACACAAGAACCACTTCTCTTAGAATCCATAAATACATTCAATCAATATCTAATATAACTTAGGGCCAAAAAATGCCCATTAGTACCCAGGTCTGAAAATTCTTTTAAAAGGCATTAGAATCAGAGTTACTTGGATACTTTTAATATTTGCTCCTACTTTTTTTTTCAGTGCAGTATACACAATTTATCCAGTTTTTCTCAGTCTTACCCCCACCTTGATATCAGTCCCATTTTACAGCAGTGGCACCATGCAATATTTGTCCTTTTGCGACTGAGATATTTCACTCAGCATAATGTCCTCCAGGCTCACCCATTTTGAATAATATTGAATGAGTTCCTTGTTTTTCAATGCAGCATAGTATTCCATTGTGTGAATATACCACAGCTTCTCTACCCATTCGTTTGTTGATGGGCACCTGGGTTGTTTCCAACTCCTTGCTATTGTGAACAGAGCTGCGATAAACATGGGCGTGCATATATCTGCTTGGATGTCAGTTATGGTCTCTTTGGGATATATTCCCAATAGTGGAATTGCTGGGTCAAATGGTATGAAACGGTATAATTATTTGACAAATCTAAATTGCTATTATTAGTTGAAGAGGCTGGCTGTGTTGTTAGCAAAGACCACTAATTCTGGACTTGAAAGAAACAGTATAAAAAAGTCCCTAGGTAGTACAAATTACTTATATGCTTAGTTGCTAATCAAAATATTGGAAGCTAACTTTCATCCAAAAGTGTCTTTAAGAAAGGGCTGGTGATACAGTTACTACTTCTGAAAAGTCAGATATTGAAAAACTCTATGGAGAACAGTTCCATTATGGATACACACAGGATTGCCACAGTAGTTAGAAACTTTTATCTGTGACTGAATGCATCATCTTTTCAAGCAACTTTAATACCTCTAATGTGCAGCGTCTCCTATTACATGGAAACATATTGCAGAAGACCAAGCCAAGGTCTTTTCAGTAATTTCCTATGCATGTGAAAGCTGGACAACGAATATGAATGACAGAATAACCAAGGCCTCTGAATTGTGGTTTTGGAGAAGAGTGCTATATTTCATGGACTGACAGAAGAACAAATATAAATCTGTTCCGGAAGGAGGGCAACTAAGGTGACTTCTTATAGACAAGGATAGTGAAACTTCATCTCACAAACTTTGGGCATGTTTTCAGGAGGGGGGCAGTCCTTGGAAAAGCTCAAAGTGGAGGAAAACTCCCAACAATATGGACTGACACTATAATTGAAACAATGGCCTTGAGGATATCAGGAATGATAATGGCACTGGTGGCATAGTCCAGTGAGCTGCACTGCTTTTTTAAAATAACTGTTGTGCTAACATCATGTAAGAAACTGCGCTGCAATCCCAAAGGTGCATAGTTCCAATCTACAAGCTTCTTTGCAAGAGAAAGATGTGCAGTCTCCTCCTGTGCAGTTTAACTACCCCTGAAAACCCACTAGAAGGTTAGGTATGAGTCGGTTCCAACTTGACAGCACACAACAACAAACAACATACTCTTACTACTACTCTTTCATTTATTTGCAATTACTCCTCATTTAAAGGCAAAAAGGTTAATCTACCTGTCTTTAAAAAACATCAGGGAGCTGACCTGTTTCATATAGCAAATATTAATACAAGTTAATAAAGTAGTAAAAAGAAAAATAGATTTATTTTACAGTTCAAAATGAATTTATTTATTCTTAGTCTTTTTGCTCTGGAAATGACGCCAAGTTTGAACTTCTTTTCTGCATTTAAATGCAGATAAAGCTAGTGTTGTTAACATGTTGCCACACACTTTTAAACTGACAGCCATGCTTAGAAACACATCCCCCCCAATAGCCGTCGTTTGCAGGAACGTGTTAAGTGCCCTTGAGCCATAACAACCCTATGTACAGCAGCTCTGAACCCTGCCTTGTCCTGAGCCAGTCTAATTTGGACATAACCACCCTCTTGCCCCAGTTCTATCTCTTCCGGGGTCCTCCTCTCCTGAGCTGTCCCTCCACCCTTCCAAGCACTATGTCCTTCTCCAAGGACCAGTCTCTTCTGGCCATGTGCCAAAAGTAGGTGAGACAGAGATTGAAAATCCTAGCCTCCAAGGAGAAACTTGGTTTCACCTTCTCCAAGACAGACCTATTTGTTTTCTTGGTGGTCCACGGCACGTTCAAGACTCTTCTCCAGCACCAAAACACAAAAGAATAAATTCTTATTCTGTCATCCTTAGTCACTTTCCAGCTCTATGATGCATAGCAAGTAACTGTGAGGACCATGCCCTGGATTAAACACACCTTAGTGTCTAGACTGACACTGTTGCTTTTCGGCACTCTGGAGAGGTCTCTGACAGCTGATTTTTCCCCAATGCAATCTGTCTTTTCATTTTCTGACTCCTGGTTCAAAGAGTGTTGGTGGTGGGGCTTAGCAAGCTGTAACTATCAACAACCTCAATCTCTTTTTCATCTATCATGGTGCTGCCAATTGGTACCTTCTCCTATTAAAAATCTCGCAGAATTTCTATTAGAAAAGTTTTCATCTATAAACAACACTGACTGTTTACCCTGGATTTGTTGTCGGAGCTTTGTATTCAGTAGTCGCACCTCGCCAAGAGTCATTGAATTCACTGAAACATAAAAAAAAAAATACATTTATTATGTTCACAACTTGGGAAAATAAGCTGTCAATATTACTACAAACGATAATAGTCTGTTTTTAAAAAGTCTTATCTGTTTAATATTCACCAGTACCTCATGACTTAATTTTTGCAGTTTAGCGTACTTTTCAAATTTTTACAACAATCCACAGAATGAAACATTTTTACATCACTGCAATAATAACTACCTTTCAACTTAAAAGTTTCACTGAAAAAGACTTAGTATTAGGTAGTGTGTTCTAGTATTTCATATTGTTTCCATTTTTAAAAATGACTAGTAGCTGATCAACAAGTCCTGGATCTAGAACTTAAACACTATAGTGGAAATAGCTTAAAAAGATAATTCTCAAATTAGATATTTAATTTATAAGCAGAAATTATGTAAAACCTACTCATGGTCACCTGAAGCTGTAACAGTTGTTATGCCATGTACTCCTGAGTTGGAACTGAGTCATAGCTGACCGTCCAGTGGGTTTTCAAACAGTTTTGGGAGGAGACGACCCATTGTTCTCCTGCAGAGCAGGCTAGTGGGTTCAAACGAAATGCCTCTGGGTTGGCACTACAATTCATTACCACTGAGACATGAGAGTTCCCATCTTCTAGCTCTTGAATAACCCAATTTCAATTAAATCACCTAGGTTTCTGTTGAGCTTTTGCAGAAACAGAATCACTTATTTCAACTTTAAATGCACACATTACCTATAGCTTTTTTAAAAAGTCAGATTTTTGCTTTTAGAATGCCATTTTTTTAACAAAAAAGCCATTCCAAAGCTTGAAATTATACTTCTAAACTATAAATCCAGAATTTTCCAATTCACAGTTAGCTGATAGAGCAATTTAACCATTTGGAGACTACAGATTTGGTGGCCTAGTTGGTTAAGAAGCTGTGCTGTAATCCTGAAGGCACATGACTCAAATCCACCAGTTAGTCTGTGGGAGAAGGATGGGAAATTGCCTCTCGTGTAATTACTGCTTCTGAAAACTCACTGCAGGGTCAGCTATGGGTCGGTTCTAATTTGATAGTGCATAAAAAGACATGTGATATTTGCTAGGGTGAACGTGTCACTTTAAATACTGCAATTATCAAATAAATTTAAGATTCTATTTTAAAATTAATGTATGATGATGTTAAACCAAGCACTTGAACTTTTATCTTTTCACTTTACTTACATTCCTCTTTGCTGTACTGTGGATGCTGGGTCTGCACATGAGCCTCTGGAACAGAGATTGTCTCTTCTTTTTCCTGTGGCTGGCTATGATTGTGAGGCCACAATACACGATTATGGCATAAACTGGTCCCTGAATTTTGTAATATAGCAAGCCCAAAGTCTGCACTTTCCCTCTGCTCCAAAATTCTTTGTGTACAGCTTGAGAGAGCACCTGTAGTTCCATCTATCCATTTTGCAGAATATTTTGGAACTTGGGAGTCAAACTGTGGAAGTAACTTTTTATCTGATTTATGCCTGAAATTAAACAGGTGATGCTGGGAATTTTTAGAACACTCAGAATCTGCATCCAAATCCTTATTTTGTGCATACTGTACAATCCAGTTTATCTTTTTACTCAAAATTGTCTTAACTTCTTCATAAGTACTTTTTGAAAGCTTAGATCGAGGACAATCTTGATTTGCAATTAAATGGTATTTTTCAAAGCAGTCTTTATGGCCCCTTAGAGATCTGGTGTGTAAGAGATTAGATTTTGGTACTCCTGTGAGGGGAGGAAAATTGAGACATAAATAATAGGTAAATACTTTAAATGGCTTTAAAAATACACATATCTTAGTAAAGCTTGAAGTAACTGAGACTTTGTAAAGTGAAAGTGCTAAATAGCAGCATTAGTAACACAGATGATAGTCTAATAATAATTTGTTCCAAAGTAGTACTGCTAAATACAAATTAGTACTACTAAAGTCTTAAGACCAGCAAAACATTTCTAATGATTCCATTTAACCTTAGTCCAGTGACATGCTATTGTATACACAACAATAAATATTACTGAATTTAGTAATTTAATGTTACAAGATTTTGTTTTTCTGTGCCATCAAGTCACCTGTGACTCATAGCCTGTGTATTCTTTTCTTCACTAAATTCCAGACACACAATTGCAAGACAATGTTAGGTTCTAATCTGTTATTCATAGGGTCATCATGCACAGCTCAATGGCAAACAACACTATAAATCTAGAAGAAAATCTAAATGGAAATAAACTCTGAAGATTGCACTGGAACGTAGAGAAGCCAAAGCACAAGGAAGAATCCAATACACTAAAGAGCTGAACAGAAGATTGCAAAAGGCAGCACGGAATAACAAAGCAAAATACTACAATGAAATGTGCGAGGAGCTAGAGTCGAAAAATCAAAAGGGCCGAACTCGTTCAGCATTTCTTAAGCTCAAGGAACTGAAGAGCAAATTCAAACCTCGAGTTGCTACAATCAAGGATGCTTTAGGTAGGCAGAATGTTAAATGATCCAGAAGGTATCAAAAGAAGATGGAAGGGATATACTGAGTCATTGTACCGAAAGGAATTAGCACACATAGTAGAATTTAATGAAATAGCATTTGAGCCAGAGCCTATGGTGATGAAGGCAGAAGTTCAAGCTGCTTTGAAGGAAATAGCAAAAAATAAGGCCCCCGGAATAGATGGTATACCAATTGACATATTTCAGCTAACAGATGCTGCCCTGGATGTGCTCACCAAGTTGTGCCAAGAAATCTGGAGAACAACCACTTGGCCAACTGACTGGAAGAGGTCTATATTTGTTCCCATTACAAAGAAGGGCGACCCAACTGAGTGTGGAAACTACAGAACAATATCATTGATTTCACATGCAAGCAAGATTCTACTGAAGATTATCCAAAAACGACTGGAACAGTACATCAGCAGAGAACTGCCAGAAGTCCAGGCTGGGCTTAGAAGGGATCATGGTACTAGGGATATTGTAGCTGATGTTAGATGGATCTTAGCTGAAAGCACAGAATACCAGAAGAATGTCTATCTGTGTTTCATTGATTATGCAAAGGCATTTGACTGTGTGGATCATAACAAACTGTGGCTGACTCTGAGAAGAATGGGAATCCCAGAACACTTGATCGTTCTAATGCGAAACTTATCCTTGGGCCAGGAGGCAGTCGTCAGAACAGAGCAAGGGAACACTACATGGTTCAAAATTGGGAAGGGTGTACGCCAGGGATGTGTCCTATCTCCATACCTTTTCAACCTGTATGCAGAGCAGATTATCCAAGAGGCTGGGCTCTATAAGGCGAAGTGTGGCGTTAGGATTGGTGGACGACCTATCAACAATCTGCGTTATGCAGATGACACAACCCTGCTCGCTGAAACTGAGGAGGACCTCATGCACTTACTGCAGAGGGTCAAGGACTGCAGCCTTCAGTATGGACTGAGGCTCAATGTCAAGAAGACAAAAATTCTCACCACTGGACCAATCGGTAGCATCAGGATGGATGGCGAAGAGATTGAGAGTGTTCACAGCTTCAGTTTGCTAGGCTCCACGGTCAACACTCTTGGCACCAGTAGCCAGGAAATAAAAAAACGTATTGCGATGGGAAAGTCTGCAGTTAGGGACCTCTCTAAAATACTCAAGAGCAATGGTGTCTCTCTGGAGACTAAGGTGCGCCTGATACAGGCCATGGTTTTTGCAATCACTTGTTATGCATCAGAGAGTTGGACAATGACTAGGGAGGATAGAAGGAGAATTGATGCCTTTGAGCTGTGGTGCTGGAGAAGAGCATTGAATATACCATGGACTGCCAGGAAAACAAACCGATTCATCCTAGAGAGGGTTAAACCAGGCTGCTCCTTGGAGGCAAGGATTCTGGGGCTTCGTCTGACATACTTTGGACATGTTGTAAGGAGAGACAGGTCTTTGGAGAGGGACATCATGCTGGATAGAGTGGAGGGACGGCGCAGGAGAAAGACCCTCTATGAGGTGGACTGATTCAGTGACTGGGGTAATCGGGATCGTTGTGTCAGAGGCAATGAGATCGGCATGGGATAGAGCATGGTTTAGGGCTGTTGTACATAGGGTCGCTATGAGTCGCAAATGACTCGACTGCACATAACAACAACAACAACAATGTTGTTATTGGAGTAAAGGCACATCAGAAAATACAAATCAGAAAAAGAAAATCCAGACACACAAAACCATAACCCTGTAAAATCACTTAACTGCTTACAATTATTTAGTCTCCATTGTATCTTACATTTTGTACAATTTCCCAAAAACAATTTACTCTTCACAAGAAATGCATTGTATATAATCATTTTTCATGTAATAGTAAATTCAATCTGCCATGACAAAAAAGAATTCTGTAGCATAATTCATCTTACAAATTTCAAGTTGTATACTATATATAATAAACTCTCTGCTGAGTTGGTTCTGATTCATAGCTTGGGTTTCTGAAGCTATAAATGGCAACAAAACGAGACTACCCATCTTTCCCCCAGAGATCCTCTGGGTTAGCTGTGCAACTCACTACTCTTCAGGAGACTTATCATTTACTTTAAAAAAAAAAAGCCATTACAGTTTTCTTAATTAAACTCAAAACTTTGGTTAACTGTCTAAGGTAATGAAATATTTGGATTTTAATAGCATTAATTCAACTTTCAATTCATTGCCACGAGGTCAGAATTGACATATAGATGTCCCTCCAGGGGGATTTCAGAGGCTGTAAATCACACCGGAGGAGCCTGTCCATCTTTCTCCCAAGGAGAAGCTGAGCTCCTTGATGGTATTAAATAAAATTGGTTGCAAATATTAGTTTGTTCTAAAAAAAAGATGCAAATGATGCATGGTTGCCAAAATGTGAGCCCTCTTAGTTCCTTCAGAAGTATGCTATTCGGTAATAGCTCATGAATATGAATCATAAACACTTAAAGGAACCAATTACTCTTTACAAGGTAAATTCAAGTATCTGAGTAAAACACAGGAATAAAAAAATATATTAGAACAGAAGTTTATACACTTATACACTATGTACACAATTTTGTTTTTTGTATATAACTATATTCTTATCTGTTTCTACTTGATTAGGTAAAATTTTCAGCAACATTAGATTACTTTAGTGAAAATCTCAAAGTTGTTTTGTTAAATGAACATAAAAAAAGTTCATAAGCATTTATTATTAGAATGAAAATATTTAATATATTACTATTTGTGTTTTAATAATAAATAAACCAAAAATGGTAGCTGGTATAAGTTACACAGCAAATAAAGAAAAGAGCTCTTTTGCAGTTCAATTCCAAAGTTACTGCTCTAAGTAAATGGCAGGCAAACAGAGAACTTAAAACTTCACTGATTCTAGAAAATTTATTAAAGAGCATCCTCTCTGCAAACTTTCTTAGGTTTTGCTACCAATTCCCACCAAAGAGTAAATTATCTCATTCTCAGTCCAAACCTCTAATACATGTATTAATTATTTGTTGTTGTTATGGTTATTAGGTGTCACTGAGCTGCTTGTGACTCACAGCGACCCTACAGACAACAGCTCTGAACTCTGATCTATCCTGTGCCAACCTTAATGTAATGCTTCTGACACACCTACCCCCATTACCCAGTAACTGAAACAGTCCATCTCATAGAGGGTCTTCCTCTCCTGTTGTCCCTTCACCCTCCCAAGCATGACATCCCTCTTCAAGTACATCCCTCCTTGCAACAAGGCCAAAGTATGTGCGATGAAGCTCCATCCTTGATGCGTAAGAATTGGAGGCAAAGAAATAACGACCTGGAAAAGTCTAGGGCTAGCTTGTTCTCTGAAAGCTCAAGCTCACCAATCCAACATTGAGGGGTCTGGGGAGGAAGAGATGAAGCTTCAGAATCTTTGTTGTCTCCAAGGAGTAGCCTGGTTTTACCCTCTCTCGCACGAACCAGTTTGATCTCTTAGCAGTCCATGATATAGTTGATATTCTTCTCCAGCAACACAGCTCAAAGGCATCAGTTCTCCTTCTCTCATCTCCAGTCTCTGTCTAGCTTTCTGACGCATAGCAAGTAATTGTGAAGACTATGCCTAGATCAGGCACACCTTAGTCTCCAGAATGACGTCATTCCTCTTCAGTACTCTGGAGAGGTTCTTGACAGCAGACTTTCCCAATGCAATTCGTCCCTTGATTTCCTGGCTGCTGGTACCAAGAGTGTTGATTGTAGAGCCAAGCAAACTGAAGCTGTTAACAATCTCAAACTCTTCATGCTCCAATCGGTCCAATGGTGAGAATCTTTGTTTTCTTGATGTTGAGTTTCAATTAATATTTAAGGCTGCAGTCCTTGATCTTTTGCAGCAAACACTTCATGTCATTTTCAGTGTCAGCAAGTACAGTTGTGTCATCAGCATAAATGGCAGGCTGTTGATAAGTCTTTTTCCAATCCTGATGCCACATTCCTCCTCATAGAGCCCAGCCTTCCAGATGATCTATTCTGCATATAGATTGAAAAGTTAAGGAGATAGGACACATCTCTATCCCAACTTTGACATACACCCTTCCCAATTTTGAACTATGCAGTGTTTCCGTGCTCTGTGCTAATGACTGCCTTCTGGTTCAAATATTCTCATAAGTACAGTCAAGTGCTCTGGAATTCCCATTCTTCTCAGAGTTAACAATTTGTTGTGATCCACACAGTCAAATGCCTTTGGACAGTCAATGAAACACTGATAAGACAGTCCTCTGGTACTCTGTGCTTTCTGCCAAGATCCATCTGACTCTGGTGACAATGTTTCTAGTGCCACTACCTGTTCTAAATCAACCACAAATTGAGATACTTGAGAATGAAACTAACTGGAGACACAAAAGACCTGTACAAAGTAAACTACAGAACATTTGGATACACAATTTACTAGCATTTACAGACACGATTAAAGATCTAAATAAATGGAAATATGTTCCCTGTTCAGGGAGAGAAGACCCAATATTGTGAAAATGACAATCCTACCAAAGGCAATTTACATGTTTAACTCAATCCCAATACAGATACCAAAGTCATTCTTCAAGAAGAGTGAAAGGGAAATTGTCAATTTTATTTGGAGGGGAAAGAGACCCCAAATAAGCAAAGCACTTTTGAAAACCAAAAATAAAATAGGAGGCAGAGTACTCCCTGACAAAGCAGTAGTAACCAAAACAGCATGGTACTGGCACACAGAGCAGTGGAACAGAATTGAGAATCCAGAAATGAACCCCTCTATCTACAGTCAACTGATTTTGATGAAATAAAACTATCAAATGGAAAATGACAACCTCTAAAATAAACAGTGCTGGTAAAAACAGGGCTACTACTTGCAGAATGCTGAAACAGGATCCACATTTCACCTCAGACATAAAAATCAACTCAAGGTGGATCAGAGACCTGGGAATAAAGCCCAAAACCTTAAAGTTTCCAAGACACAAACTGGGATCAAGCTTACAAGGCCTAGTCTATTTTGTAAAGAGACTGTTAAGTACAGTCAGAAATGCATAATCTGGAGAGGATAAAATTGATGAATGGGATGCATTTTCAATGTGATGCCTGAAACACATATTGTTAGGTGCTTTCAAGTTGACTGTGACATAGAGACCCTATGAACAACAGATCAGAAACATGACCTATCCTGCACCATCCTCATGACTATGCTCAAACCCACAGCTGAAGTTATTGTGTCAGTCCATCTGGCAAAGGGTCTTCCTCTCTTTCACGGACCCTAAACCTTTCCAGGGAGCTCTGGTTGATCAGTGGTAAGGAACTGTAATATCAGTGCAAAGAAGTTCAAATCCACAAGCTGCTTTACAGGGGGAAAGGGGGGGAGGAAAGCCCCCCAAAAACACAACAGGAAATCTCCTCCAATTTTTTGCCTCTGCTGGAGGATCAGCTGTGGGTCAGTTCCAACTAAATGGTACTAAATAATACCACCACTTTTTCAGAATGGTATCTTTTTAAAAAAATTTTATTTTATTTCATTATTTTTTGTGTGTATACCGTCAATTCAGATCTGACTGATACAGGAGGAGATTGTTCCTCCTTCTCCAGCAGAGCATCTGGTGGATTCGAACCGTGTACCTCTGAGACTGCAGTGCAGCTTCTTGCCACTAGGCCACCAGAACGAACACTTACAGAGATTTTGGATTTCCATACATTCATTGCTGAGTTTTTCTCCCTGCCCATTCCTCCCCCCAGTTTGCACTTCTCTTTGAAAAGTAAAAGAAAAATTATTTCATTCGTATAGAATCCCCCTCCCCCACTTATCTTTTTAAAAGGACTGTATTCTCCTGACAGCATGTTCAATGTAGGACACGAAGTTTTACCATCCTTGCCTCTAAGGAATACCCTGGTTGTACTTCCAAGAGACACTGTTCTTTTGGCAGTCCATTATATATTCACTATTCTATGCCAACACAATTCAAAAGCATTTTTTTCTTCTGTTATCCTTATTCATCATCCAACTAGCATAGGAAGCAACTGAAAAGACCATGGCTTGAATAAGACATACAGCTAACATCTTTGCTCCTTGGGTCTTTGGAGAAGTTCTCGACAGCATATTTTCCCACTGCAACACACCATTTAAGTTCTTGACTGCTGCTACAAGAAGTGTTGACTGTGGATCCAAATAAAATAAAATTACTGATCATTTCAATCTTTCTTCCATCCACCATGATGTTGCCTACTGGTCTAGTGGTGAGAATTCCCTCTCCCCTCCTTAATGTTGAGATTATTAATAACTAGAAGAGATCCATAATTGTTCCCATTCCAAAGAAAGATAATACAACAGAATATGGATATTATAGAACAATATCAATGATAACACACATGCAAGCAAAATATTGCCAAAGATCATCCAATACTGTCTAGAACACTACACTGATAGAGAACTGCCAGAAGTTCAAGCTAACACCACAAATTTTATTGCTGATGTCAGATGGATGTAGGCTAAAAGCAGAGTACAACTGAAGAATGCTTATTTGGTTTAACTATGCAAAGACATATGACTGTAGGGATCATAACAAACTATGGTTAACATTAAGAATAAGGGAAATTTCCAGAACATTTAATAATGGTCATATAAACCTATACCTAGACCAAGAAGCTGTTGACCAAAGAGCCAGAGAACACTAACTACATAGTTTAAAATCAAGAAAAGCATGCATCAGGGCTATACCCTTTTCCTCCATACCTATTCAATCCGAAAGCTGAACAAATAATTCAATATTTGAAGAAAAATGTGGCATCAGGATAAAGGAAAGACTCATCAACAATTTGTGTTATGCAGATGACACTACCTTGCTCACGGAAAGTGAGAAGTATTTGAAAAGCTTGAAGATGATCTAAGACTACAGCCCTCATTATGGATTAAATTTTAACATCATGAAGACAAAAATCCTCACCACTGGACCATGGTAGGCAACATTATGATAGATGCAGAAAATAAATTATTAATGCCTTCATCTTATTTGGACCTACAATCAACAACTTTGGCTTCAGCAGTCAAAATACCAAAAACCATACTGCACTGGGCAAGTCTGTTGTCAAGAACCTTTCAAAAGTACTGAGGTATAATCAAGGTATGATGCTTTCAGTTACTTGAGAAACAGTGAGTAAGAATGAAAGAAGAAAAATCAATGCCTTTCAGTTGTGGTGTTAGATGTTGTTGTTGTTGTTATGTGCCATCGAGTCATTTCCGACTCAAAGGATGCTAAATATCCCATGGACTGCCAAAACAACAGATTATTTTGTGGAGAAGATGCAGTCAGAATGCTCCTTAGAAGTAAGGATGGCAAAGCTTCAGCCCACATATTTTGGGCATGTTACTAGGAAGGGGTTTTCCTTGGAAAGGGACATGATGCTAGGAAAGGTGGAGACCCTCAAAGAGGTGACTGATACAGTAAAAGCAGCAATGGGGTCAAGGGTGCCAGAGATGATGACAATGGCACAGGATAGGACATGGTTCAGATCTGTTGTTTGTAGGGTCACTGAGTTGTACCCAACTCAAGGGAACAAAACAATGCTGAGATGCAATCCATATAGGAGGCTATAGTATTTGATCTTCTGCAGTAACTATTTCAACTCTTCACTTTCTGTAAACAAGGTTGTATCATCTGCAAAATGCAAGTTGTTGATGAGTCTTTCTTCCATCTTGATGCCACATTCTTTTTCATATAGTCCAGCTTTCTGATTATCTGTTCAGTACAGAGACTGAATAGATGTAAATGGAGAAAGCATACAATCCTGATGCATACTTTCACTGATTTTATATCATGCTGTGTTCTGTTCTGTTCAGCAACTATTTCTTCATCTATCTGCAGGTTTAACAGGAGCACAAGAGAGTCTTCTGGAAATCTCCATGAATGTGTAAAACGATTAAATATATAAAGGAAAATAAAATCTGTTTTTAACCAAAGAGAAAATAAATCTGACTGTTGGTTGATTATTCAGAATCTACTGCAATTAAGTTTTTGCCCATTCTGAAAAGGGCATCAAATGTTTGGTTTTGTCATGCTACTCAGAGAACAAATAAAAGCATCTGTCAGTGAAATTTATACCCATATAATAGGCCTTGAGTTTGAAGAAATGATGTTTGGTATGGAGAGAGATGGCATTCTCAAAGCAAAAAAATGGGCTTTACACTAATTTTCTTAACAGAAAAAAACAATTTGAATGTACAACAAAGATGTTTTATGTAAATTTGTTTTTTATATAAAGTTGTAATTCATCCATTCAGATTTATACCCCTACTCTTTTTAGCCAGATCAGTTATATTACAATTTCAAAGCATCTCTGGATTTTTAAGTTCAATTTGATAATGTTTACACTTTAAAATATCATGCAGAGGTAGAGAAAACCAAGAAAAATGAACACTAATTACTTCATAGATATACTCGAACTAATTACTTTTTAGTCTAGAAAAGTGTACAGGCCATTTAATTTGTATCACATGATCTTCTAATCCTTGAGGTAACTGTTCTCCCTTCATCAGTTTAAATCAACGTAAGAGAAACAACCACTACCATTATCAAAGATCCCAGGGAGCTTCTCAACTGACTTTTCAGTTTTAATTGCATTTATAAGTATAAAGTGCTCTGAGCACTAATTTGTTTCCCCAGCTATTGAAAAGGAATGAATTTAATGAATTGAAATTAAAATAATTAATACTTTTAGAAGCTGAATTACAAGGAATTTCCAAAGATATTTCTCAAAGATCACACTTTAATTTCTCTAAAGGTAAATGTTGCAAGCCATGATCTACAATAAAGAAACTGCCAAATACAGCCAGAAATGAATCATCTGGAGAGAATAAAACTGATAAATGGGGACTTTCTAAGGATTAAATTCCTGTGCATATCAAAAACTTTTTCCAACAGAGTAAAAAGAAAACCTATTAACTGGAAAAAAAACCGAAAACATTTGCAAACACCATTTCAGACAGGGATCTTATAACAAAGTTTACAGATTCCCACAGAGCCTCCACAAGAAAAATGACTGATAACACAATAAAAAAATGGACAAAAGACATGCAAATACTTTTCATACAGAAAGATATTCAGATGGCCAACAGACACATGAAAATCACTAGCAGTAAGAGAGATGCAAATCAAAACAATGAGATACCACCTCACTCCAGTAGCTGTGGCAAAGTTTTACAAGACAGTAAGTTAAAAATGTTGGAGAGAAAGTAGTGAGATACATTGCTGGTGGAACTGTAAAATGGTACAACCACTCTGGAAGGCGTTGGGTGTTTCCTCAAAAAAGCTGAACATAGAAATTACATATGACCCAGCTATTCCACTGCTTGGAACATAAATACACCCTGAGAAAATGAGAACTGAGGTACAAACTGAGACTTACACACCAATGTTCACAGCAGCAAGAACATGTAAACAGTCCAAATGTCCAACAACAATGGAATGGATTGAGAAATGATGGTACATGATGGAATACTACGCAGTATGCAGAAGCAATGATTTTTGTAAATTACTACCTAACTTGGGAGGGACTGGAGAGCATTATGCTAAGTGAACTAACACAGTCCCACATGGTCAAATATGGTTTAAGACTATTATTGTAGACCATGCATGAGGACCCAAGGGGATAAGAGTGGGAGCAGAGGGGTGAGGATAGGAATGAATGAAATGGGGGTATTAGGGGGTGTGTGGTTAATCATAGGAATGTACAATTTAATGGATGGAGGGAGGGCAAGGTAAAGGAAATGGGAAAGATGCAGTGTGGAAAAATAATGTATACAAACTTTGTAAGTAAACCAATGTAAAATAAAAATTTTATATTAAAAACAAAACCAAAAAACTGTTGCAGGCCAATGTAATGGACATCCTACTATTAAAATTACTTTTAAACATACACCAGATGTCCACGTTATTATTTTCCTGAGCTCATATTTAGGGAATTTTCTAAAGTATTGGGTTCTAACCTAGCTAGAATTAGCCTGGCAATTTATTAAGGATGCATGAACAGTAGTATTTTTTTTAACATTCTTTTTAAAGTTAAGCTGTTGTTAATCAATAGATTTTTCCTATTTTATCATTTTCCACTTTTATATTTTTAGTTAGCTGCCAAGCAAATATTTAACCACTGCTTCACCAAAGGTCCTACAGAGCCATTTTATGAACTCATGTCATTTATTGATACGGCTAGGTTCCAAAGTCTTATGTTATTATGTAAAAACTAGTACTATGCAAAAATGTAGAATGACCAAATCAGATCATAAAATAGATTATATTATTCATAATTGCCAAATTCAATCATTATTATATTACAAATTACTGAAAATCACGGGTTAGCAAGGTTAACACAAAATCTTAACCATAACTGTCAGTTACTCTTGCCTTAACCCTTGTTAGGCTATTTGTTAATAATTTTTATGTCATTAATGCATAAAATAAAGAGGGCTTTTTTTGGTCATAAATGCAAAATGTCAGGTAGTTGCCTTATAGAAAGATAAAACAACAGTGAAAGTAGATGTAGTTGGACGAAAAGCTGTTACGTGCATTTATCGCATATCTGATAAGAAGTAACACCTCAAATTGAAATAAGCAGAGTCAGAAAACTGTTAATGTAAGTTTTTTAAATGGTAATTTAGTGAGAAAGGAAGAAAATTTAGTTATAATTAAATTCTACATTGTTAATATGCTGTGAAAAAAAATTTAAGCACATTGTCTTAAAAGATGATAAGCATTTATGTAACAAAGAATGCATTTGGTATAAAGCCTCTTTCTTCTTCAAGGATCATATTTTGCATAACTAAAACAATTTTCCAAGAGCTAAGGTTTCCTTTTTATGATTTTACCTTGTTTGCTAAGAAAGACAAAATAAAAAAAAAAAAGAGACAAAATAGGCACCTGCCTGTTTATTATCTGCTCATTTCAGTAAGTACTGTTTCACATCTTTAAACAAGTGCTAACTGTAAAATGTGAGGAGGGCTAACCTGTTATAATGAGAAACACTGACATGACAAAGATAAGATGCTACTTCCTTGTTTTTGAGATTTCCAGTTTTGATAAAAGGAATACAGAAAAAAGACATGACAACCACTGCCCAAATCTGGATCCATATTGCAATGTTTGTTTTAGCCTAAAAGGTTTAAAAAGGAATAACAAAAAAATTGATTTATATATAATTTTCAATTTCCTTATTTCTCACAGAAAAAAACCTGTTAGCATTGTGGAGCAGCTACCTCTAAAATTAGTGTTTGCTTTTCAATCCCAAATAGCTCTCTTACAGCTCCCTTAATGACTGCACAGGAACCTGTGAATTGGCTCCTAGTATGTCACTTAGTGGAAAACCGTACTTTGACACGGATTTCAAAAACTGTACTGCATATATTACTTGATCTAAACATGCTCTGACACCTAACTACAGCAGATACCTCTGTGCTTGATAAGCAAGTTGTTGTGCATCATCAAGACAGAATTGACCCATAGCTGACCCTCCAGTAGGTTTTTAGAGGCAGTAAATTGCATGCGAGGAGAATCACCCATGAAGCAGTTCTGAACTGTGTGTATGCCTTTAAGACGGCAGTATAATTACTTATCACTGGGCCACCAGTGGTAAGGAACTGTGCTGCCAACACATAGGTATGTGGTTCAAATCTACCAGATGCTCCACCGGAGAAAGATGGGCAATCTTCTGTCATGTGATTTACTGTTTTTGAATATCCAAGACAGGGTCACCTATGATTGAATCAAACTCACAGTACACAACAACAACAACAACAACTATAAGCAAGTAGCAATAGGTAATCCAGGATTCAAGAAACATCATTATTTCATATATTGTCACTTAATGAGAAGATGCTTAGAATGTCTCTCCTGTCATAGGGCTAAATGTAGATTAGAGGGGGAAGCCAAGGGTAGATAGTTAGAGCCTCTACTTCCTTTGTGAACCCATGACAAAACTGGCTGCTGCTTCTAGGAAATTTTTAACAATTGTCTTATAATAAGTACTTCTTTACCTTCACACGAGCCATTTAAATGATAAAACTGAGTGTGCTATGTTCAAGTACCCACCATACTGTTTATGTCAGGTGATTGCTACTTATCGTTGCAATGAGATGAAATGGGATTATTGACACTCACACTAAACACGGAGATGGGTTCAGCAACTTGCTTTTCACTACCCTAAAGCTAGAGCAACAGGTGGTCTTTAGAAAATAATTTCAGTTTATAAATTTTTATGCCTTTAAACTTTTTATGTGCACTAAAAGAAGAATTAAGCTTTTAAAAAGCATCTTGAGAAAAAAAAAGCATCTTGAGGAATCTTTGGTGGCCTAGTGGCAAGAAGCTGCACTGCAATCCCAAAGGCACGCAGTTTGTTTTTTTTAAGAGTGTGTGTGTGTGTGTGTGTGTGTGTGTGTGTGTGTACCGTCAAATGGGATCTGACTGGTACAGGAGGAGGAGACTGCCCCTTCTTCTCCAGCAGAGCATCTGTTGGATGTGAACTACGTACCTCTGGGATTGCAGTTCAGCTTCTTGCCACTAGGCCACCAGAGCTCCCTAAGGCACGCAGTTCTAGTCCACCAAGATGCTCCCTTGGAGAAGGGGGGGCAATCTCCTCCTGTGCCAGCTGGATCTGATTCAATGGCACACAGCAAAAAAAAAATATCCAAAACCATCTTAATGTAATAAATTAATTATACTGTAAGTATATTCAAGAAACTATACAAAGAAGAATGTGGTATCAAAATTAGACAAAGACTCAACAACCAGCATTATGCAGCTGACACAACCTTGCTTGCAGAAAGTAAAGATTTGGGGTTTTTTGGTTTGTTTTCTTTTCTTGTTGTATAACATAGAGTTGGATCTGACTGGCACAGGAGGAGATTGCCCCTCATTCTCCAGCAGAGCATCTAGTGGTTTCGAACTGAACACCTTCAGGATTGCAGTGCAGCTTCTTGCCACAAGGTCACCAGAGCTCCCTAGTAAAGAAGGCTTGAAGAATTTACCGCAGAAGATCAAAACTTCAGTCTTCAACACATATTACATCTCAATATCAAGAACAAAAACTCTCACAGCTGAATCAGTGGAGAATACAATGATAGGGGTTGAAAATAATAACATTGTCAGTGATTTCATTTTATTCATATTCACAATTAACACTCCTAGTTATTATTGCTGTTAGGTGCCATCAAATATGACTCATTGTGACTCTATCAAAGCCAATCTGAACCTTGCCCTATCCTGTGTCTTTCTCATTGTCCCGGACAGCACACTAGAGCCCAGTGCTGAAGACAGTGTCAATCCATCTCATTGGGGGTCATCTTCTCCTTTGCTGAGCCTCCCATCTTTCCAAGCATCATGTCCCTTTCCAAGGAATAACAGTCCCCCCCTAGCTGCATGTGCAAAGTGCGAAAGAGAAAGCTTCACTATCTTTGCCTCCATGGAGCATCGTGGCTGCACTTTTTTCAAGACACACACACACACATATATATATCTGTTCTTTTGGCAGTTCATGGGATATTCAGTACTCTTTTCCAGCACCACTATTCAAAAACGCATCAATTCTTCTTCTGTCATCCTTATTCACTGTCTAGGTCTCTGATGTACAGCAGGTGACTGAGAAGATCATTGACTGAATCAGGGGCATCTTAGTCTTTAAACTGCTACCACCGTTCTTCAATAGTTTGGAGGTCTTTGAAAGCAGACTTGTCCAATGTAATACATCTCCTTATTTCTTAACTGCTGGTCAATAACAAGGGTGTTTATTTTGGATGTAAGGAAGATGAAATCAGTGACACTTCTCTCCATCTATCACAATGTTCACTTTGGTCCTGTGGCAAAGATCTTTGATTTCTTGATACTGAGATATAATCAGAGGTTGTAGTCTTTGATCTTCTGCAGCAATGGTTTAATATCCTCCTCAATTTCAGCAAGTAAAGTTGTGTCATCTGCATCATGCAGGTTATGCATGGGTCCTCCTCCAGCCACCTTGTTCCTAAGTCTGGCTTCACATATTATGTGCTCAACATACAATTTCAATAGAGTTGAAGAAAGGATTCGGATACAAACTGTTCTTGATTTTAATCCATGCAGTATTCCTTTACTGTATTTGGACAACAGCTTCTTAGTCTAGGCAAAGATTCAATATAAGCACAATTAAGTATTTTGGGGTTCCCATTCTTTTCAATGTTAACCTTAATTTGTTAAGATCTACACAGTCAAAGCATTTGCACAGTCAATGAAACACCAATCAACATTCTTCTGGTATTCTCTGCTTTCAGCTGGTATACATCTGACATTAGCAATGAAATCTCTGGTGCAGTAGACTCTTCTAAACCCAGCCTGAACTTCTGGAAGTTCTCTGTCAATGTACTGTTCTAGCTGTTTTTTAATGATCTTCAACAATATTTTGCTTGCAGGAAATATTAAAGATGTTGTTCAATAATTTCCACAATTCTGTTGGATTCCTTTTTGGGGAATGGGGACAAATACGGATCTCTTCTGGTCAGATGGCCGGTTAATGTCCTCCAGATTTCCTGGCATAAACTGATAAGCACATCCAGGGCTGCACCTGTTAGTTGTAACATGTCCACTGGTATTCCATCTATCACTGGGACCTTATTTTTTGCCAATGCTTTCAGTGTAGCTTAAATTTCATCCTTCATCCATTGGCTGGTGCAGAATAGAGTGAGGTTCAGATCTACCGTTTAATATGAGTCATAGTCAACTTGAAGGCACCTAACAACAAGCATGAATTTGAGTTTACCTATTTAATGTTAGAAAACTCAACCTTCAATAGTCAAGAAAATTACAGTAGAACTAGATGTTTATTCTACTGATGTTACTGGGGGTCATCGAGTTGTCTATGACTCAGCAACCCTATGAACAACAGATCTAAACCCTGTCTTATCCTGTGTCATCCTCACACCTGAACCCACTGTTGCAGTCACTGGGTCAATCCACACGGTTGATGGTTTTCCTGTCTTTTGCTATCCCTCCACATTTCCTAGCATGATGTCCTTCTTCAAGTAATAGCCTATCCTAGGAATATACCTAAAGTATGTGATCGGATGTATATCTTGTACACGACTTATGAAAAAGAATATGTCTTAGTGAATCCTACTTTTTCATTTTAACAGTTGGAAAATTGGGGAAACACACCTACATAACAACTGTTTGTTGCTAAAAGGGTACAAAAAAAATAGCAATCCATACTTAATATACTCTCTAATTTAACCACCTGTTTTTCTACCAGCACAATCCAAAAGAACTTTCTGCGCTGACAGACATGTTCTATATCAGCACTTGCCACATGTGGCTACTGAGTATTTGAAATGTAACTCATGTTTTAATTGAACTTAAATAAACATAATATGGCTTATTATACAAGATAGATTTTTGACAGCTAAATGATTAAGCAAAAGGGTATTTGCAAAGAGAAAACAGAGATTATTATTTGCTTTGAAGCCAAACCAATGGTGTAAGATGGAATATTAAGCTCATAAGGGTAAATTTTTCTGGTACATTACAATATTTCAAATTTAGACAACAAGTTTTAAGTAGCAGTTAATGAAACTGAATTACATTAAAAAATGCAAATAACTATTTGTCTCATTTCCCCTCTAGATAGCTCTAACAAGCCATTGGTGTGTAAGATTGTCACAATAGACAGTAACTAGATGAATAGGTAAAACCATTATCACACAGGCTCAAAAGTAAGAGCTATGATGGCTGTCTGAACCTTTGTCCTTCATCTGTTGAACCACAGTCTGCCTAAGTTTCTAACTGAGAAGCTTGTTTTTCTCTGAAAGAAATACAAAATGAAAAGTTACTTTGCAGCTACTTTTAATACATCAGTTTTGTATCTGAACCCCTCTGCCTATCAGCTGAATCACTGTTTCTGAAATTCTATTTGACCCTGATGATGGAATACCTAAAATGATGGATTGCTAACTGAAAGGCAGGTGATGAAATCCAGCAGTTGCTCCAAGGGAAAAAAAGATGGGCAGTCTCCTCTTTAAAAAATTTACAGTCTCATAAACCTGATGGATATGAGTCAAAATCAACTCAATGGCAGTGGGTTTAAAAAAAAATACTTAATATTTTATAACAACATCTGGTAAAAAAAATTTTAAAACTCAAACACATCATTTGCTGAGTCAGAACCAACTCATAGCTGACACTCCAGAAGGTTTTGAGAGACTGTGTATCACAAGGGAGACTGCCCATCTTTCTCCTGCAGAGCAACTGTTGTTGTTGTTATGTGCTGTCGAGTCGTTTGCGACTCATAGCAACCCTATGTACAACAGCCCTAAACCCTGCTCTTTCCTGTGCCAATCTCACTGCCTCTGACACACCCATCCTGAGTACTCCAGTCACTGAATCAATCCACTTCATAGAGGGCCTTCCCCTCCCTCTACTCTACCCAGCATGATGTCCCTCTCTAAAGACCTGTCTCTCCTTACAACATGTCCAAAGTATGTCAGACGAAGCCCCAGAATCCTTGCCTCCAAGGAGCAGCCTGGTTTAACCCTCTCTAGGATGAATCTGCTTGTTTTCTTGGCAGTCCATGGTACATTCAATACTCTTCTCCAGCAACTAGTGGGTTTAAATTGTCAGAGAAGTTTTGAATCAGGAGTGGGACCCCCTATTGACAATGTTACCAGAGCTCATAAATAATACATAATTTTAACAACATTTGGTAAGAACATATGTATTCCTAAACGAATTTTTAATCTACCCAAAGGAAATGTGAAAATAAGCCCTGGCTATCAACTTCTGAAAGTTCAATCATTGAAAACCATAATGGAGCACAATTCTTTGCTGAAACATATGGAGCTGTCATCAGTCAGAACTGACTAGACTCCAACTGGCTGGTTTGTTGAATGATGATTCAACCACTAATGTTAAGTACTCAATGTTAAAAATAAAGGTTGACAGAAAATCTTACAATTATTGGTCTAAACTATAAGGTGATTCTTTTTAGTATTTTGCACTATCAATCATCATCGTTCCCCCACCCCCCATCCTTAGTTTACTACCACCAACCCCTGTGTCAGAACCAACCCATAGCTAATCTTTCAGCAGCTTTTCAGAGGCATTTAATCACACAGGAGACTGCCCACCCTTGAGGAACAGCTGGTGGATTTGAACCATGTGCCATTGAAATTGTGGTGCTGTTTCTAACCCCTAGGCTACCAGATCCCTTTAGTTTATTATAGGTTGATAAATTATAGTAAAGAGGCTAGCACAGTCTACAAACACACAAGCAAGTTACCCTTGTAGTAAACTGTAACAAGAGGCATGAAGGGCAGGAAAAACAGATTGGAGGAAACCACTTTGTGAGAATTTAAGGAAGCCAAACAAATTCTTTCTGTGGAGTTATCTATTTTAATTGAGTCTGAAAGTCTTTATCTTCTTATTTTTTTCATTTCTGACTCCAGTATTTTTAGTTTCAGGGATGAGAGAAAATGTCCTTATTCATTCACTTCAAAAAAGACATAGATTGGACAGAAAAAAACACTTTCTGCTTTAGATGTACACTAATTTAAGGTACTCATAGATTATACCAGAAGAATGTCTACTTGTGTTTTATTGAATCCCAGAACACTTGATCATGCTCATGTAAGACCTGTACTTAGACCAGGAAGCAGTCATATGAACAGAGCAAGGAAATACTGCATGGTTCACATTCAAGAAAGAAGTGTGTCAGGAATGTGTCCTTTCTCCATACTTTTGGACTGCAGTCTTCAACACTATTTCATCTCACAAAGATTCTAAGCACTAGGCCAAGGAGCAATATCATGATAGATGAAGAAGAGATTGAGGTTATTAGCAATTTTAGCTTGCTCAGGTCCACAATCAACCCTCTTGGCACCAGTAGTCAGAAAATAAAAAAATTAGTTACTTTGGCAAACTCTGCTGTCAGGGACCTCTCCAGAGTGCTACATAGCAAAAATGCCAGTCTAGAGACTAGGATGCACCTAATCCAGGCCATGGTCTTTCCAATTACTTGATATGTATACAAGAACTGGACAATTACTAAGGTTGTTGAGAAGACTGGGAATCCTAGAACACTCAATTGTGCTCATATGAAAGCTAGACTAAGAGGTTGTTGTGTAAACACAGCAACATTTAAAATTAAGCGATGTGTGCATCAGGGCTGTACCCTTTATTTATTTTTATTCAATATGTATTTGAAAAGCTCAACTTTATAAAATAAAGAACATAAGGGGAGCTCTGGTGGCCTAGTGGTAAGGAGCTGCAACTACAATCCCAGAGGCACACAGTTCGAATCCACCAGATGCTCTGCCGGGGAAGGAGGGACAATCTCCTCCTGTAACAGTCATATCTGATTTGACGGTACACTTACACAAAAATAATAAAAATTTAAAAAAAAAAAGAACATAGCATCAGGATTGTAAAATCACTTGGTGCAAAAAAGAAAATAAAATATAACCTTCAATATGGATTCCATTTTCATAGCAATAAAACAAAAATTCTCACAACTGAAATCAATCAGCAATATCATGATTTGTTGGTATGTGCCGTTGAGTTGCTTGTGACTCATAGTGACTCTATGTACAAAAGCCCTAAACCCTGCTCTATCCTGTGCCAATCTTTTTTTTTCATTTTTATTAATTTTAATAAACATTTATAGAGATTTTAGATTTCCATTCATTCACTGTTGCACTTTTCTCCCCACCCGCCC
>NW_006399831.1:14205350-14206537 GCF_000299155.1 Elephantulus edwardii
CAGTTTAGGTAGGTTGTGCATTTCTAAGTATTTGTCCATTTCCTCTAGATTTTCATTTTTTTTTAGTACAATGCTTCATAATAATCCAATATTAGCCTTTTTATTTTTGTTGGTTCTGTTGTGATGTTGCCCATTTTATCTCTTATTCATATTATTTGTGTCTTTTCCTTCTTTTCTTGTTAGTTTTGCTAGTGGTTTGTCAATTTTACTGACCTTTTCAAAGAACCAACTCCTAGTTTTGTTTATAGTTTCAACTGTTTTTCTGTTTTCTATTTCATTTACTTCTGCTCTAATTTTTATAATTTCAGTTTTTTTTGAGGGTGTTGGGTTTTCTTGCTGTTCTTTTTCAATTGGCTGGAGATGTTGGTTTAGAGAGTCAATGGTCTGTTTTTCTTGCCTTTTGATGTGTTTGCTTATTGCTATAAATTGACCTCTTATGACTTCTTTGGCTGTTTCCCAGAGTTTTTGCTAAATGATATTTTCATCGTCATTTGTTTCAAGAAACTTTTTAATTTCATTTTTTATTTTGTGTAGTATCCAGTCATGTTCAAGTAAGGTGTTGTTGAGCTTCCAGATGTATGTTTTTTTCTCCTTTATCCTCTTGTTATTAATTTCCAGTTTTGTGGCATTATGGTCTGAGAAAATGCTTTGAATTATTTGTATCATTCAAATTTAGTGATGCTTGCCTTGTGACCTAAAATGTGATCTATTCTGGAGAATGTTCTATGTACACTGGAGAAGAAGGTATACTGTGTTTTTTGGGGGTGCATTAGCCTATATATATATATCTATGAGGTCAAGTTGGTTTACTGTGTAGTTTAATTCTTGAGCATCTTTGAGTTTTTTTCCCGGTAGGTCTATCTTTTCTTGAGAGAGAAGTACTGAAGTCTCCAACTACTATTGTAGTGTTGTCTATTTCCTTTTTCAGTTTTGTTAATGTTTGTTTAATATATTTTGCAGGTCTTTCATGTGGTGCATAGATATTAATTATTGTTATGTCCTCTTGTTCTATTGACCCTTTAATCATTATGTAGTGACCTTCCTCATCCTTTGTGATGGTTTTTGCTTTGAAGCTTATTTTATTGGAGATTAATATTGTTACTCCTGCTTTTTCTCATTGCTATTTGCTTGGTATATTTTTTCCCATCCTTTTATTTTTAGTCTTTCTTTATCTTCACTTTTTAGGT
>NW_006399831.1:14207262-14222950 GCF_000299155.1 Elephantulus edwardii
ATTCCAATGATGCGCATGTTATTTCTCTTGATGGTGTCCCACATTATTCTTAGATTTTCTCCCTTTTCCTTCCTTTTTGATTCTGCTTCTTGCTCTAGCAGATCAGTGGTGATAATTCTATCTTCTATTTCACTGGTTCTGTGTTCTATCTCTTCAATTCTACTTATGTGTCCCTCCATCATGTTGACAGCATCTGAAACACTGGACCTCATATTTTGGATCACGGTTTCTTGTTTTTCCAGTGCCTCAAGTGCCTCGTTTGTGTTATCTGCATTGTTCTGGATTTTTTTTTAGCTCCTCCTGGTTTTTGCTTGTAGTATCCTGTAGTTCTTCGAGTTTGTCTTTCATCCATTGAAAATATTCAATCACTGTTCTTTTAAATCATGTCAGAAAGTTCCATCAGATTTTCTGGCTTTAGGAAATCCATTGCTACTGTGTCACCTTTTTTTGGGTGACATCTTGTTTTGCATTTGTGTAGTGTGTAGGGTAGCTTGTTTTCTTCTAGACATTGATATATTCTTGATCTGAAGACAATTTCTCTGAATTTCTGACTCAAGGAAAAGGTCAGTTCTGAGCCTGTGAGAGCAGCCTTTTGTAGGTACGTCAGATCGATTGACTGGTTGTGTAGGCACAGGTGTGGAGCTAAATGGGGTGGGGCAGGCAGGGGGGTGAAATAATCACCAGGGTGGATCAACCACTTGAGGGACCTCACTCAGAGCTTAGCTGTCCAGGTGTGCTCATGATTGAGGTCCCTGATCAAATTCCAGCTGTCTGTCTCCCACTCAGCAGTTCTCACTCAATGTCCTCTACCCAGTGCCCTCGCCCTGTCCGAGCAGGGTCCTGGGTCTAGCAGGACCAGTGAAGACTCAGTCAAATTTCCATAAAGCCGTATGGGTTTAAGATCCCATGGTTCCTAAAACTATTTGTATCAATAAAAGTTCTTACTACCTCTAAGCTTTCCCCTTTCAAATGGGTCCAGCAGCTTCTGGCTTTTGCTGATCCTAAGTACACACTGAAATGTGGACCGGAGTGCAACCCAGGCTGTGTGTTCCTATAGTTCCGAGTCTAATCCAACAAAAGTTCTTATTCAAATTCCTACTGTCCACGTCACACAACAGACCCACCAGGTTTTAGTGGGGCTTAAGCGAATTCAGCCAATTTCCCCACTAACCTTTTATTCCTTTCAGGTGAGTTCCAAAGCAGCTCAGCTAGTGGGGTCCAGCTTTTGCCGGATCCATGATGGGACTGCGGCGTGGCAGGGCATTAAGTTTTTACAACTTCTAAAATAATGTGTTAAAAAAAGTTCTGATTCAAATTCCTGCTGTTCACGTCATACTGTGATGGTCAGTCTCTATGGAGTGTGAAGTACTCTCTAGTGTCCCGTCTCTATGCAGCTTGCTATCCCTCTGGCTCTTCACCCTGTACTCTCCACTGCTGCCATCTTCCCAAGTCCCCAATCCTGTGCCAATCTTATTGTCTCTGACACATCTACCCCAATAATCCTGAATCAATCCATCTCATCAAGGGTCTTACTCTCCTGCACTGTCCCTCCACCCTCCCGAACATGACGTCCCTCTCCAAGGACTGATCCCACCTTGCAACATGTCAAAAGTATGTCCAATGAAGTTTCTGAATCCTTGCCTCCAAGAACCAGCCTGGCTTCACCCTCTCCAGGACGAACTTGTTCGTTCTCCTACAAGTCCATGGTATATTCAATACTTTTCTCCAGCACCAAAGGTCAAAGGCATCAACTCTCCTTCTATCATGCCTAGTCATTGTCCAGGTCTCTGATGCACAGCAAGTACTTGCAAAGACCATGGCCTGTATTAGGTGTACCTTAGTCTATAGACAGACACTGTTGCTCTTCAGTACTTTGGAGCAGCACTAGACAGAAGACTTTCCCAAAGCAATTCGTCTTTCAATTTCCTGGCTGCTGATACCAAGAGTGTAGAGCCAAGCAAACGAAAGCTGTCAACAATCTCAATCTCTTCATCATCTATCATGATGCCAATTACCCCAGTGGTGAGAATCTGTTTTCTTGATGTTGAGTTCAATGGAGAAAAGACTGAAACTGTCAAGGACTTCATCTGACTTGAATTCAGTGTCAACAAACATCTTAAGTTGTCAAGCAGTCAAGAGATCAGGAGACATATTGCACTGGAAAAAGTCTGCAGTCAAGGATCTCTTTAAATTATTGGGAGAAATTTAGGTTGGTTTGAGGACGAACATGAACCTGATTTAGGCCATCGTCTTTTCAACTACTTGCTATGCATCTGGGAGCTGGACCATGCATAAGAATGACAGAAGAATTTGAACCTTTGACAAACAAATGTATCTTGGAAAAGGGGCAGCCATAGTGCTCCTAGGGGGGGAAGATGACAAAACTTTCTTACATACACTGGGCATGTTAGAAGAGGTTATTTCTTGGAGAGGGATATCATATTTAGAAAGGTTGAGGGTTGGTGAAACAGAGGAAGATCCTCAACCAAAAGGATTAACATGGGGACTGCAGCAATAAAGTATGTCAGAGATGTCGAGGATAGTACAGGATAGGACAAGGCTCAGATCTATTGTTCACAGGGTTTTTATGGGTCATACACAACTCAATGGAACCTAACAACTCATATTTGAACAATGAAGTATAACTATTAGATCCATTTTAAGAATTAACACTTATTTAAAGTGACATAAAACACAGTTAAGGAAAATAAAAAGAATAACTACTCAGAGCTTCTTCTCTCTAACTTAGTATCTCATGGAAATTGTTCCTTATTTGGAGATCCAAGACCATGATTTCCCTGGACATTTCAATTACCTGTCCTAATAGCCATGTTTATGTTTCTGCTCTATCTGTTCACAGCATAATGCCTAATGTCTTAAAAGCTTGCAATTAATTGTCAAATCAAGGTACAACAATTCCTCTTTATTTTCAGAGAGCAACAGAGAAAAAAGGAGAGTGAGGAAATGGAGTGTGTGACCATAACTGCCTCCCTAAACAATTGTCTAATAAAAGAATAAACATATCGTACCAAGCTACCATTACTGAATGTTTTGATCAAAGATTCTATAGAAGAATAGTAATGAAAAGTGGAAAATTACAGAACAGAATTTCAAATTCTCAGGTAATCCAGACTTTCTGAATCAATGAGTGTGGATGATCCCCTGAAATTACTGCACTGAGATACTCTCTTAAACTCTGAGATATTCTTTTAACTATAAACCAAAACTATACTTGAACCTTCTTAAAACTAAACATCACTTTAATTAGTCAAGAATGTCTGCCTTTAGCATTGTACTCTCTTAAGATCTGTCTAGACAAGATGAAACACAATAGTAGTTTGAAGAATTATACAGCAATCTTAGGGAGCATTTCACAATGGAAAAGAAAACTCTAGAAGGGGGGAGAAATAGTTGCACTATCAGAATGTAATCACTGTTGCTTATTTGTACACGTAAAAAATTTTGGCATTAGTGTATGTTCTGCTGTGTTCGTTCTCAACAATAAAAGAATATAAAAGTAATTAAGAAAAAGTATGTACTTCTTTCTAGTATTATCAGCAGTAGCCAAGCTAAGGCTCAGAGTGACTAGGCTTTATATTAAAAAAAATAACGCTACTTTCGGTTAATACAAGTAAACAGGGTAGCCGCTGTGGAAAAGAGGATAATGGTAGACTGAATTAGCTATTTGCAGCTTTTCTATTATAGTGTAGGTCCCTTTATGCTATGTGAAAAGACGGTATTGTCAGGACAGGACACATGAAAGAGTTGGAATAGACCTAGAGTTGTGAATATATAATTCTGCCTCCTTCATCAAATTAGGGATTTAATAACAGGATTCAAACTGTTTCTTGACTACTGACCATGATCAATGTTATAATTAAAGACTAAGAATCAAGAAAGAATGAGATTAAAGGTAACTTTTAAGTTTATCAGTGCCTTCACCAAGAGAATACATCTCTAGATTTATTTTTCTCCTAGAAAGATTACTCAGGATCTGAATTTGAGTCAGTGTCTAGAAAGAATCTTGGGAAGATGAACAAATCAAGATAAAGAAATCTGAGAGTCACTAAAGAGAAAACAGCTAGATATATGATTATTCATTATAGCTATTGTTAGTTGGATGATGGCTGAAAGCAGAGAGTACCAGAGGAATTTCCCATTTGTTTCATCGATTATGCAAAGGCATTTGGCTGTGTGGATCACAACAAACTGTGGATGACTCTGAGAAGAATGGGAATCCCAGAACACTTGTGTTTATGAGAAACCAATACTTGGACCAGGAGGCAGTGTCAGAACAGAGTAAGGGTTCAAAATCGGGAAGGGTGTATTCCAGGGGTGTGTCCTATGCCATATCTGCATAACTATATGCAGAATATATCATCTGGGAGGCTGGGCTCTAAGAGGAGGAATGTGGCATTAGGACTGGAGGAAGACTAAGCAACCACCTGTGTTATGCAGATAAAACCTTGTTTGCTGAAACTAAGGAGGGCCTGAGCTTTTGCTGCAGAAGGTCAAGGACTGCAGCCTTCAATATGGATTGAAGCTCAACATCAAGGAAACAAAGATTCTCATTAGCAGGCCAACTCGCAGCACCATACTGTGATTTACTGCCTCTGGAAACCTGCTGGTAGGTCAGCTATGACTTGATTCAACTTGACAATGCATAACAGCAAGAAACCTCTTTAAAGAAAAACAGAATAGAATGCTTAAGAGTAAATTTAAAACCACTATGAGATAGCATCTCACCCAAGTAAGAATAACAAAATTTAACAGAACAACAAGCAGCAAATGCTGGTGAGGTTGTAGAGAAACTAGAAACCCTTATTCACTGGTGGAAGTGTAAAATGGTGCAACCACTCTGGAAAGTGGTATGGCGCTTTCTCAAAAAGTTGCAAATAGAGATACCGTTTGACCCAGCAATTCCACTACTGGGAATATACCCCAAAGAGACCATAACTGACATTCAAGCAGATAAATGCACACCATGTTTATCATGGCTTTGTTCACATACAAGGAGTTGGAAACAACCTAAGCGTCTATCAACAAATGAATGGACAGAGAAACTCTGGTATATTCACACAATGGAATACTATGCAGCTTTAAAAAACAAGGAACTCATGCAATACTATTAAAAATGGGTGACCCTGGAGGACATTATGCTGAGTGAAATATCTCAGTCACAAAAGGAGAAATACTGGATAGTGTCACTCTTGTAAAACAGAACTGATATAGGGATTGTGGGGAGACTCAGAAAGATGGGATAAATAATGTATACCGCATTGAAACGGATGGGGGAGAAAACTGTTTAAAAGGGATATGTAATTAGGTATTACAAAGACTGCATAATGGAGTGGACCTTGGGGGAGAGATTGTAAAACAATGAAAGAATTTTTTTTCTACTTTTCAAAGAGAAGTGTGTACTGGGGGTAGGGGAGGGGTCAGCAGGGAGAAAAGTGCGACAATGAATGAAAGGAAATCCAAAGTCTTTGCAAATTTTCATTAAAAGTAATAATAATAAAATTTTTTTAAAAAGAGTAAATTTAATAGTAAACCAAGAGGCAAACAACATACTACTACAGTACAAAGAAAATGCTATCAAACTAGTAAAGTTAAATGATCTATCTGTTAAATTTTTCAATAACGCTAAGATTTAGTCAGCAGCGCTGAGCAGAGCACTTGGTGGAAGATATATCAAAGAACATTGACAAAGACTAAGTGACACAAACAATCTAAGAACCTTACTATTTTCCTAGTAATAAGATGTGCTAGTGGCACAGTAGTTAACATATTCAGGTTACTAATCCGCAGTGTTGGAGCTCACTAGCTGCTTCACAAAAGATGGAATAGTTTACTTCTGTAAAGATTGGTGTCTTGGCTACCCCAGGGGTGGTTTTTACTAAGAGTGGAATCAACTTGACAACAACGGTACTTTCACTGATTTTTCAGAGCCTTTACTTTGCTATAAAATTGAAATTTTGTGATATTTAGTATCATTATATGAATTTTATTCACAATATAGCAAATGAAATGGTTATAATGTACTGGACTAGCACTATAATATATATGAAAAGGTATTAAACTGGGTAGAGCTGAAAATAACACCAGTCATACTGAGAAATGTAATTCTAAAATAAAAACACTCAGATTAAAATGGTATTTCATATACATTATGTATAATATTAAAATTCAAATTCAGAATTGTTTTTATCATTTAAATTGAATATTCCAACACAAGAATTACATAATGTATATCTATCGAAATAGGGGTTAGCTAACTGAAATATTTGCAAAGATGACACCCAAGGAATGTCTTTACATATAATTCTCTATATAATGATTGAGAACTGGTTGGAAAGCTAAGCTAGAAAAATAATAATGAAACTCTGCTTTGGTGAAAAAATTCTACTATAGCACTACAAGCACTAAAACTGGTGGACAGAACAGGCAAAAAGGCAATTAGAATTCAGTAAAATGATGGACAGTGTATCACTGGAATTAAGATCACATGCATTAGAATCACATTACTGGGTGTTAAAACCCAGTTCTGTCAATTACTAGGTATGGAACCTCAAAGTGCATTTCTTAGGCCTCTTGTTTTTTCGTCTTTAAAATGTGGATAATAGTAGCTATCCCAAAGCTGTTTTAAGTTAAATAATCCATGTAAAGGGTTATACAAGGGCTTAGCACAGAAATGCCTATGCCCAGCACATAACAATTTGTTCTCACTGCCCCCACAGTTTTGAGCCTTTGTTCTTGTTTCCTTAATTGTATAGAAGGCTTGGCTAGATAATTTCTGATGCTTTTAACTCACATAAAATTAAAATTCTACAAAGTATCAAAACATGTAGGGCCAAATCTAAATTTCCTAAGAACTATATTATGCTTTGCATAATTATCCATACTGTAATTTCAATGACATTAAAGAATCCATCCATTAGAAACAAGTTATAACTATATTAATGATAAAGTTATATATATTTATACAATCCATAATAAATCCATACATTTCCATTATCCAACTAAGCAAATGCTATTCCAGAGTACAGCACCAAAACTATCATAGTACGATTTTAAATTAAAGATGAATGTCATATAACTGACCACACGAATGTTGTTACATATTTTAAGAGTCTACTCTGTAATTCTTCCTTTTCCTAATATAATGTCTAAAAATATCTGGTGACTTCAACAATATCTGAACAAGTCTCAGCAGGAACCTAAAGTAAGTTATCCTAATATTTTATTATTATAAGCACATATCATATCTTACTTATTAAACAGAAAAGGGAACACAATTTAAAAATTCAAATAGATTGTTCAGGAAAAAAGATTGAAATGCTATTTTCAAACAATCCAAAGTATATAGATTTACTAAATCTCTTTACTGATTTAGTAACAATTATAACCTCAAATGACAAGTGAATCTTTTTTACTAGGGGAATAGTATCTTTTTGGGGAGTGGCTTATAAATACTTTAAAAACCTAACATTTTGACATTATGATTAAAAAAATTCCATACATTTATTTGAAGCAAACTATAGGCACATTAACCACACATCAGCACTAATATATACTTTCAATCAGAGATTTATTTTTCCTTAATATTGGAGAATTTTTTTTCACATACTCTTGAGACATCATCAAGTAATTTAAAAAAAAACAAACTAGTTTTAGGTAAGATTTGTACATCTTAACAAAAAAAGAGATAATAAAAAATTTTAAAATTATCTTTCCAGTATAGTATGTGGAGGAGCTCAGGTCTAATTTAGGGACATTCCACAATTTTTAAGTTTGAAATGCATACTTAACTGGTTTATTATATATCCTAGCATGAAAGGGTCACAGGAATAAAATTACTTTTGCACATTATTGTGAACGTTTTATTATGTTGTTCTTAGTAGTAAGATAGAAGGTGTATTAAAATCTGAAAAGCTAATAAGCTTTTAAATCAGAAAACCCATTATCAGTCAACAATCATGGCTCATTTGGATATTAAAAAAAAGTAGGGTTAGTACCATGGGGGCTTAAAAAAAGGAAAGAGAAAACCTCATTGCTGTTTTAATGTAAGTTTTCTTTCAAGAAACCCATATCAACAGATCTCCACATTTTATAGTTGGCGCAAATTGTAATTATTTAAAAAGTTCAAGATTTATCTTATTAGTTCAGCACATCATAGTTGTTGCAAAGCTCATGACATGAAATTAAGAGTATAATGTGTCCTTACCCTCAATATTTAGCTCAAAACATATGTGGCAGAAAGAGAGGGTTTCTTTGTCTGTTCCCAGTTTGCAAACACTGCAAATGTTGTCATCATTCAAGTCAATGCTTACAAACTGCTCCTCTTCGTTCATAGTGCCCCTATTAAGGAACAAAAAAAAAAAAAGTTGCACTATTTCATCAACTTTTTATGAACCCATTATTTGGCACTTCGAGGGAAAAAGAATGCTGTATAACAAGAGTTCCATCAAAGTGTCAGTGTCACTCTTATACTTCAATAACACTCTTTGATTGTAGGAAGACACAAAGCTAGTAAAACGTAAAACTTAGCCATGCGTGTCATTAATAGCCATGTGTGGTTTTTTTTTTTTTTTCGGTTCTCTATTTTATTTAGAGGAGACCTGAAAGAAATGCATTCTGACCTCGAATAACAAAGCACAAAAAACACCTCAGCATGAAAGGCCTTTTCTGCTACCCATTTCTGTCAACCCACTTAGTGCTGTTAACGCAGTAAAACAGCAGAGTGCTCGGAACTCCTTCGCTAACTTCATTGTGTGAACCTGGAAAGCCAACTTGGCTCAGCCAGGTTTCCTATCGGAGATCGGCGGCAAAACAGCACGTGGAAACGCACACAAGCGGGGCGGGTGTCCCGGCCGCGTCCACAACATCGGTGATCAGCGGCTTGGGCCATGCACGGCCCGCGGAGAGGCGGACAAGACAGGACGGGAGAGGCTGTGGGGTCCCGGGGAGACAGGAGCGCCCTCAGGCTTCTTCCCACCGCTGAAGGGGTCTGAGGCCACCCCAGCCAGCCGGCCCGGGGTCGGCGCTTCAGGGAGCCAGGTTCCCGCCCGGTCTCGGGCTTTCGGGGCGCACCCCCACCTCTACGGAGCCCCGGACCCTCGTTCCTCTCTCTGTTCACCCGTCGGTGTGGCCCGAGCGAGAACGCGCGAGGGATCGCGAGGATCGGGAGTGCGATGGCTGTGGGGCCGACGGTGGGGGCAGCAAGCGGGGCAGGGACAACGGGACAGAGGAGTGGGATGTTTACCGTCCAGCTCCGCGTCCCGCCGCTGCCGTTCCGCGGCTCGGGCTCCTCCACTATTGTTTCCGGCCGCTACCGAGGCGGCCGTCGTGAGCTCGGCTCCGCCCCCTCCCGATGGTGCGATCCTGCGAAGTCGCGGGGGAGGTCGGAGCGGCCGCGGACGCAGGTTTGAGCTCTCAAGCCGCCCACGAGATGGATTCTCCCCTCTTGCAAAGAATAAGCATCGTTTACTTTGATATCCTTGTGATTCTGTATCTGGTGCTTCAGATCTTTCACCGTTCTCTGGAACGTGGCTCCTTATACTCCCCTTCTGGAGGCTCACAATAGACGGGCCCGTTAACACCTCCCCCAACAGCGTAGTGGAAACTACAGCCCCGGGGCGGAGGGGAGAAGGGGCGGGGCCGGGAAAGTGACAGGAGGATGGTGGCAGGGAAAAGAGGTGCAAGGGTTCCATTTAGTTTGAAAAAAATAAGCTGGCACAAAATATCAGTAACGTTTAGGGTTCAGCTGAGATATTTAGTGAGGAACAACTTTATATTTCATATATCATAGTTTGAAGACAATTTTAAAGACGGAAACCGCTTTTAAAAAATGTTTTACAAATTACTTTTAAAAATAGGACGCCCCCTTTTAAAACGTGGTATTTCCCCGTACACGCCTTGGAGGATAAACCTGGCGGTCCTCCTACTTAGGTGTCATCCTTTTTAAAAGTAGGAAGAGTAATTAAGATTTTCGCCTGATCACTTTAAACCATTGTTTTGTTTTGCTATAGCTTGTAGTTCAAGCAATACTTTTGCTTCCAATTTCTGTTGTTATTCTTACAGCAACTTGGAGAGAGATCAAAAGCTGACCTATGTTATAAAACTGAACAGAGACTTAAATCCATACTGCAGATATATTTTTTTAACCATTATTAGCATCTGTTCTGACCAAATCAACAGAAATCAGGATGCCATACGTACACGTCTTCAAGAACTTAATTGCAAGGATGAATTCTGTGAATTTTAGAACCTCTGGACTACATTGGCACTCAATATAATCTATTAATATGGCGGAAAAGTGGTCAAATTGTTGCTACTCTGTGGTGGATAAACCAAGTACCTCCTAAATCAGAACCTGACTTTTGAAGAGATTTCCCCAAGTGATTCCTACTTAAAGTTTGAGAAGTATTGGCTTGGGCTTAAACTATTTGGATTTTTCATTCCGGATTCTACTTATTCTTTCAATAAAATGGCTTTCTAAAATGACAGAAACGTTCCTTTTCAACAAGTCCTTTTTAGTTCTCAGACTTACCTCCCTTTCTGTGACATTTTATATTGGTGCTTGTTGTTATGTGCCGTCGAGTCGCCTGTGACTCATAGTGATGCTTTGCACAACAGCCCTAAAACCTGCTCTATCATTTGCCAGTCTTAATGTCTCTGACACACCTACTCCCGTTACCCCAGTCACTGAATCATCCATCTCACCTAGGGTCTTCCTCTCTTATGCTGTCCTTCCACCCTCCAAGCATGATGTCCCTCTCCAAGAATTGGTCCCTCCTTACCACATGTCCATGAACCTTCAGAATCCTTGCCTCCAAAGAGTAGCCTGGTCTCACCCTCTCTAGGACAAACTTGTTTGTTCTCATAGCAGTCCACGGTATATTCAATACTCTTCTCCAGCACCATAGCTCAAAGGCATCAATTCTCTTTCAATTATCCCAGTTTTCTGATGGATAGCAAGTAATTGCAAATCTATGGCCTGGATCAGGCACACCTTAGTCTCCAGACTGACATCATTGCTCTTCAGTACTTTTTACATACCATAAAGTCAAAGCAAAGCAACTGGTGGGTTCCAAAGACATACCTTCAGGATGGCAGAACAGTTTCTTACCACTATGCCACCGAAGTTCCCAGTGACTGTTCTTGTTAAGTGCCCTGGAGTCTGAACAGTCCAAACTAACTTAGTCCAGGAGCAACAATGCCTTATTTAAAAGGGATGCTTTGGTGAAAGTAGACTGAAGCCCAGTTGGTGTTAGCACCTAGCAAAGAGAAGAAAGAGTAGGGTATTTATCCATTCCATGTTGACTGGTTTGGGATAGTCACAGCAATTTCCAAGGCCTGAAGTCGTTTCCTTCTGTACTCTCTGCTTTATCTCCTAAAGTAGGTTATAAAACCATAATTAGGGATAAACAATCAGATTATTTACTATTTTCTGGAACACAGGGACATATTTGGGAATGGTCAGGTCAGAAAAAAGGGATCTTTTTTATTTCAACCTTATAGAGTACAACTCCTAGAGACTCTATGAATAGCAGACCTCAACTCTATTCTATCTTGTGCCATCCTCATAAACTCTGACACACTTAAGACCATTGCAGTAATCACCATGTCTATCCATTTAAAAATCTTATCTTTCTTTATGATAATTTGTTACAGAATTTGCATTTTAAGTGTATAGTTTGAAGAATTTTTTAACATGAGCATCCCTTAACTGTCATGATTAAGATACAGAACATTTCAACCACCATTCTGAATTTGCTTCATCTTCCTTCTCAGTCAAACCCTCCCACAACATTTGATCTAATTAATATCACTAAAAGTGACCTGCTCTAGACCTTCCTATGCAAGAAATTAAACATGTATTATTTTGTGGTTGGTTGTTTTAAACATGTATTATTTTGTGGTTGATAAGACTTTCGAGATTTAGCAATTATGTTGGGTGTAACAGTCTTCTTAGAAATAGTAGGAAAATAGTAGAAGCTCTGGTAGCACAGTCTTTAAAGTGTTGTGATACAAATTTTAAGTCTGTGCTTCTCTTGCTGTTTAAATCCACCAGCAGCTCCTCTGGAGAAGTGGAGAAAAGATGAGCAATCTCCTCTAATGTGTTTTATAGCTTCCTGAAAACCCACTGGAGGGTCAGCTATGAGTTGATTCTGACCTGAGGGCAAAGCATTGAGCATTCCACAATTGGGAGTATCTGAGTGGCTGAGTTACTAGGGTGTTGCACTACAACCTCAAAGCAGCACCTCTATGGAGGGAGAAAGATGAGCAGTCTTCTCCTATGCAGTTAAAAACTTCCAAAAATCTGGAAGAGGGTCAGACTCAAAAGCAATGAGTTGCAAGAAATGAGGATATCGTAAATTGGTAAGCAATAGACTGAAAGGTTGGCTGTAGGAACTCACTTAGATGCTTCTGGGAAAAATCAGCTGTTAAACTGCTTTTGAAAGGTCACATATAACTTAAATCATTATGAAGCAGTTCCATTCTATGTATATTTGCTCAGTATGAATGTGAATCTACTTAACCACAAATAACACTCCATGATCAGTTCATTCACTTGTTAATGAACACTTAGATTGTTTCTAGTTTTGGATTATTGGCACAAAGTTGTTATAAATATTTGTGTACACTTGTTTTTGGTATATAAATCTACATATGTTTTCTTTTCTCATAGTTAAGTATTTAGGAATAGGATTCCTGGGTTACACGGCAAGTATTTGATTAATTTGAGAAGAAACTGCCAAACTGTTTTCCAGTAAATTAGGCTCATGAATGTGTTCTTGAATTGATCCTTCCATAATTATAAAGCATTTCTCTTTTCTATTTCCGTTAACAAAAACTTGCCTTGAAGTTTACTTTGTCTGGTATTAACACAGTTATTGCTGCATTCTTGCAACTGATGTTTCCATATATGCATTTTTTCTCTTTATATTTTCTTGTGTTTTCATGTTTAAAGTGGTCTTTTTTTTTCTTTTCTTTTGGTAGATAATATGGTTGTGCTTCTTAGCTAGGAAAAAGAATTGAGAGAGAGAGAAAGAAGCTGGTCCCACGTAGAGAACAGGCCTTTATTAAGTAGATCTTAGAGAGATGTCAAGTGACTGAGCACAAAGAAGATCAGAATGGCATGCAGGCAGGCAGTTTCCTTTAATAGGGGCTGTTAAGGAGATTTATGGGGGATGGTAGTTTGCTCAGGAATTTGGGGGTAGGGTTCTTGTCAATATGTGATTGGGTCCAGGGCCCAATTAGGCTCTGGCCATCTGGGTGACCTTGCCAGGGTATTCTCAAGCAACAGTCAGGGTCAGGCTTTGTGCTAAATGCTTCAGGTGGGCAGAGAATCACAATATTCTTCCTCCAGTGTTTTGCTTCTTATAATGAAGTCTGGTAATCTCTGTCCTCTAGTTGCTGTGTTTCTATTATAATTATTTTGTGTAATTATTGATTTGATTGGTGTTAAGTCTGCAATTTTTCTATTTGACTTAATGTTGATTGCTTCTTTATTTTCATGATTAATCATTTTGATTAATTTTTATTAGTGTTCCATTTTATCTGCTATCAACTATTTACTTGATTTTTGTTTATTTGTTTCTTTGGGGTTTAATTATTTTATCATTATCTTATCTCAGTTTACCTGAAATAATAAGTATAATTTCGTATTTCATGTAAAATATAAAAATTTTACCAAACAACAATGAATGAATTCTTTGTTATTACATCCTCTTTCAGGTGTGTAAAAACAACCACAAAAACACATTACCGTTGAGTTAGAACCAACTCATGAGTAACTCTCAGGTGAGCTTTCTAAAGTTGTAAATTGTATGCAAAGAAATTGTCCATCAATATGTAAGAAGATGTTTCATCATTCTTGCCTCTATGGAGCATTCTGAAACCACTTCCTCCAAGACATATTTGTCCTTTTGGTTGTGACTGTTGTTATGTGCCGTTGACTAGACCACAACTCACAGTGACCCTATGCACAGTAGCTCTGAACACTGCTCTATCTTGGGACAATATCACTGTCCATGACACACCTACACCAGCAAATTTGTAAATCCATCTCATTTGGGAGTTTCCTCTCCTGCACTGCCCCTGCACCCTACTAAGCATGATATCCTTCTCCAAGAAGTGATGCCTCCTGGCAACATGCCCAAAGTATGTGAGAGAGAGCCTCAAATCCTTGCCTTCAAGGAACAACTTGGCTTCACCCTCTCCAGGATAGAACTGTTAGTTCTCTTGGTATGTTCATGGTATGTTCAATACTCTTCTCCACCACCACAACTTGAGAGCATCAATCCTTCTTCTGTCTTCTTTGGTCATTGTCTAACTCTCTGATACATAATAGAGAGGTAATTAAAAAGGATTAGGCATATCTTAGTCTCTAGACTGACATTGTTGCTTCTTAGCACTCTGGAGAGGTCCCTGATAACAAATTTTCCTAATGCAATTTCTCTTTTAATTTTGTAACTGCTGGTACGTGTTGACTGTGGAACCAAGCAAGCTGAAATTGTTAGCAGTCTCAATCTCTACTCCAACAATCACGATGCTGCCAATTGACTTTGTGGTGAGAATCTTCATTTTCTTGATAGTGAGCTTCAATCCATATTGCAGATTAAAGTCCTTGGCCCTCTGCAGCAAATGCTTCAGGCCCTCCTCCATTTCAGCAAGCAAGGTTGTGTCATATGCATAATGTAGGTTGTTGATGAGTCTTCCTGCAATCCTCACGCCACATTCATTCTCATACAGCTCAGTCTCCCTAATAATCTATTCTGCATACAGATTGAAAAGGTATGGAGACTGGATGCATTTCTGATACACTACTTTCCTGATTTTGAACCATGCAGTGTTTTACTTGCTCTGTTCTGATGACTGCCTCCTGGTCCTAGTATAGGTTTCGTGTGAGTACAGTCAGATGTTCTGGGATACCATTCTTCTCAAGATTAGCTACAATTTGTTGTGATTCACACAGTCACATGCTTTTGTGTAGTCAGGAAACACAGGTATACATTCCTTTGATACTCTCTATTTCATCCAAGATCCACCTGACATTTGCAGTAATATCTCTAGTGCGACGACCTCTTCTTCTAAACCCAGCTTCTATTTCTGGTAGTTTTCTGTCAACGTACTGTTCCAATTATTTTTAGATGATTTTCAGCAGAATTTTGCTTGTGTATGGTTTTAGAAACATCACTTGACAATTTTCTCACTGTATCAAATTAACTTTTTCTGCAAAGAGAATAAATATGGATCTCTTCCAGTCAGTTGGCCAGGTGGTTGTCCTTCAGCTTTCTTGGCACACCCTGGTGAGCATATCCAGTGCTGCATTTATTTGCTGAAATATATGAGTTGGTATTCCATCAGTTCCTGGCACCTTATTCTTTTGCCAATTGTATACAATACTCTTCACCATCACCACAATTCAATGGGATCAAATCTTTGTTGGAATTCCTTATTCATTGTACAATTTTAAAATTCATAGGAAGTAATTGAAAATACTAAAACTGAGATCAGACATCCCTTCATCTTTAAATTGATATCTTTGATATTTAACACATTGGAGAGATATTCTATAGCAGATTTCCCCAACTCAACTCATCTTTTTATTTCTTAACTGTTACTATCATGGGAGTTGATAGTGGATACTGTTGTTGTTGTTGTTGTTATGTGCCGTCGAGTC
>NW_006399831.1:14225060-14227376 GCF_000299155.1 Elephantulus edwardii
ATCTTCTGAAGTAAGTACCTTAATTCTTCTTCAGTATCTGCAAGCCAAATTGTGTGATCTGCATAATGCAGGTTGTTGATGAGTATTCCTCCAAATCCTGATGCCTCATTCTCATACATATTGTTAAGCTTTCTGAATAATTTGCTGAGCATACAGATGAAATAAGTATTGGGTACACCTTTCTTTATTGTAAGCCTTGCAGTATTCCTTCGTTTTGTTCAGACAACTGCTTCTTGGTCTATGTATAGATTTCACATGAGTACAATTAAGTGTTCTGGGAATCCAGTTCTTCCCAAAGTTATCCATAATTTTTTGTCATCTATACTCTCAAATGCCTTTGCATAGTCCATATTATCCAAGTAAACCTCTTTTGGCATACTCTACAGTCAGCCAAGATCTATCTGACACTATCAATAGCATCCTTCATTCCACAAATTCTCCTTCTGAATCCAGCTTGATTTCTTGAAGTTCCCTGATGATTCCCTACAGTTCCAGTCATTTAAGTGTGCAGCAAACTCCAAATATACTGCTGTTTTTGCTTTAGCCAAGTGTATTCTTTAAAAAAATGTTTTATATTTACTGATTTCTAGTTTTTATGTTCTGTGTGTATATACAGGTTTTATGAGACATCAATTTTCTTCACTTGAGAATTTCCTTTTTTATTTCTTAAAATGCAGCTTTGCTGGCAGCAACAACAACAAAACAGAAAGAACTTCTGTTTTTAAAAATATCTTATTTAATCTTCATCTCTTAAGGTAGGATTCTCTACATTAGCGTTCTAGGATGACGATTTTTCTTCTTCTTTTTATCCTTTGAAGTTTTGCTTTCTTTTCCTTGGTCTTGCATTAGTTGTGGTGAGAAGTTTGCAGTGAGATTTTTTGGTTTGTTTTTAATTAGTTTGCTTTCCCCTTTGTATATAATGTAGTTCCCCTTCCCCAATTGCTTTGAAGATTTTATCTTTTTTAAAAAATGATTACGATGTCCCTTAGTGTTTGATGAATTTCTTGAATATATAATTGATTACTCGCCACTACAAATGTAGGGAAATTCCTGTTTTAACTTTTCATAAAAGCTTCTTTACTCCTTCTTTATATTTTGAAATTCGAATGATACATCTTTTCGTTGGATTGCTAGAATTTTAGAGATCACTAAGGCTCTACTTTTTATCTCTCAGGTTTATCTCTCCGTATTCCAGTTTTGCAGTTTCTATCAGCAATCTTCAAGTTTACTGAGGTTTTTCTTCTGCAGTGTTTAGTCTGCTATTAAATCTATGCAGTAAAAGTTTCATCTCGGATATTGTCTTTCCACAAGACAAGTTCTATTTATTTCGTTTTGATAGATTCTATTTCTAACCTTAGTGTGTTTGTTTGACTGTAAATTACTGAATATGGGTATAATAACTCACTTGTATTTAGTAATCCTTATCAGCTAATTTTATTATTTTTTTACATTTCTGTATGTTCTTAATTGGCTAATTTTTTTTTATCCCCGTCAGGATTGTGGGATCTATTTTTCTACTTCTTGTATATTTTCATTGTATCCTGGGCATTACAAGTGTGATATTGTTGGATGTGATAGGCAGAACAATGAGGCCCCAAAGATGTGCAAAGAGTCCAATGAATATGTATGTTTCATGACAAAAAAGGACTTTCTTTGTTAATGTTAGGAAAGTTAAAAGACAGGGAAATTATGCACAGTGAGTGGGGTGGGTGTAATCTAATCACACGAATCCTTAAAAGCAGAGAGTTTTCTGTAGAGTGAGATGTAGAAGAATGGAGAGATCTGAAGTTTAAGAGGGACCACGTGAAGGCATTTATTTATGTAAAGTATGTGAAGGGATGTGAACGCTGTCTCAGAGCAAAGGTCAACCCCCAGCTGTCAGCCAACAAGGCTATAGGGACCTCTTCCAACAGCTGCAAAGAACTGAACTTTCCAAACATTCTCCATGGGATTGGAGGTAGATTTATCTGTTGAACTCCAGAAAGAAACACACTTTTATTTCAGGCTTATGAGCTCTAAAGAGAGGGCTCAGATATGCTCCAAGAAGAAGACTCATATGAGCTGTGTTATACTCACACATACGGTGTTAGCATGGTTAGTTACACTACTATTTTCACTCCTTCACACTGATCTTTTTTTTTAATTAATAAAATTCATATAAGTATTGAAAATATACCATAGACTTAGATATATGACCTAGGACAGTAAAACTTCAAACCTGAGGTTTGAAAATTAGATTTTTAAAAAAAAATTTTTTTTTTGAATTTAGGTTGTTTATTTTTCATTTCAATGAACATCTACAGAGATTTTGGGATT
>NW_006399831.1:14231460-14237473 GCF_000299155.1 Elephantulus edwardii
TTCATTGTTATACAATCCCCCCTCCCTAAACCATTTTACTATGCAGCTCTTATTCTGGACTCTTTTCTTGCCAATAATACCTAATCATATATTTTACTTTTATATATTTTGTGTATTTTATATATTCTAATCATATGTTATAACTTTTATACAGTTCTCTTCCTTGTCTGTTTCAATGATGTGTACATAATTTATCCCCTCTTTTCTTAGTTTCCCCCTAACCCCCATATCAGTCCTGTTTTATAACAGGGGCATTATGCAGTAGTATTTTGTCATTTTGTGACTGAGATATTTCACTCAGCATAATGTCCTCTATGGTCACCCATTTTGTATAATATTTCATGAGTCCCTTGTTTTTCAGTGCTGCATAATATGCCTTTGTGTGAATATACCACTACCATAGCTTTGCTAACTATTCATTTGTTGATGGGCAGTTAGGTTGTTTCCAACTCTTTGCTATTGTGAACAAAACTGTAATAAACATGAGTGTTCATGTATCTATGTGGGTGGCAGTTCTAGTTTCTTTAGGGTATATTCCAGTAGTGGAATTGCTGGGTCAAATGGTCTTTCTATTTCCAACTTTTTGAGAAATCGCCACACTGCCTTCCATAGTGGTTGCACCCACTCCCACCAACAATGAATAAGGGTTCCAGTTTCTCCACAACCTCACCAGCATTTATTGTTTGCTGCTCTGTTGAATTTTGCTATTGTTACTGGGGTGAGATGATATCTCACAGTTGTTCTGATTTGCATCTCTCTTGGAGCTGGGGATTTTGAACATTTTTTCATGTGTTTATTCGCCATCTGAATGTCTTCTTTGGTGAAGTGTCTGTTCATATCCTGTGCCCATTTTGCAATTGGGTTGTTTACTTTTATCTTGTGATATCCTTCACACTGTTCTTACAATCCTAAAGTTGGTTGTAATAGGCAGTACATACGTTTCCACTCAATGAAATATTAATAAAATGACATTAGCAGAGGCTTTTTCAACATGATGCCAACCAGTGGGCACATCTTCTTTTCTCTCTCTCTCCCTTTATAAAGATAGAGATAGATAGATAGATAGATAGATAGATAGATAGATAGATGGATAGATAGAGAAATATATATATATATATAAATTTTTGCACATTTTTCTCCCTCTCTCCCTCTCTCCCTCTTTTCCCCCTCTCCCCAGTCCACTTTGCAAAACACCTCTTCTTCTAAATTATTGTCATACATTTAATGCCTAACTTTTAGACAATTTTCCCCCTCATCTGTTCTAATGCAGTGTTCATCATCTGTCCACACTTTTCTTATTCTCCCACCAACCTTCCATGTCAGTCCTGTTTTATAACAGTGATATTATGCAGTATATGTCTTTTGGTGACTGAAATATTTCACTCATCATAATGGCCTCCAGATTCCCTATATTGTGTAATGTTTTATGAGTTCATTGGTTTCTCTTTAGTCCTGGGTAATATTCCATTGTGTGAATATACTATACTTTTCTATTCATTCATTTTCTGATGGGAACTTGGGTTCTTTTTATCTTTTTGCTATTGTGAATAACACAGCAATAAGAATAGGTGTGCATACATCTGGTTGAGTCACTACTCTAGTTTTTTTAGAGTCCCAGTTTTAGTTTTTTTATATACACAGTGATGGAATTTCTGGGCCAAATACCATTTCTATTTCAAGTTTTTTTGAGAAAGCACCAGACCATCTTCCGTAGTGGTTATATTATTTTACAGTCTCACCAGCAGTAATAAGAGTTCTAATCTCTCCACATGAGCATCATCGTCATTAAGTGCAGTTGAGTCATAGGCAAATCATAGTGACCCTATGAACGAAAGACCTGAATGCTCGTATAACTTTCATCCTTTCTCCAGGTTCATAGACTTTAAATGCACTTGCATGATTTAGCTTGGCTTCATGTACCTCTGCCATATGCCATAAGAACTTCATCTAAGTAGCCACTTGTCCAAAAGGATAAAAGATAGGAAGTTGACTTTGGCCCAGTCCGTAGCTTAAAGTTTGGTAGGCCCAATTTACCTACACTCCCATGGTAAATACTTTTTCAACACTGACTTTACAAGTTTAATTATGCAGCATATTTCTGTGTTAGCTGATTCATAGTGTGATTTAGAAAGGCCTAGTTTAATTTATGTTAACATTATAATTAATTATAATAGTACTGATTGAGTAGTTCTGGGTTGTATCCTAACTCTTCACTTGTTCCAAAATCTTCAGGGAAGATTTTTTTTTCTAAAGGAGAGTTATTGTAGTTATCAGAAGAAGGGAAATAATTTGAAAACACAGACAAAAAATCTGCTACAGTGTTCGTTAAGCTGTTTTACTGCAGAGACTGTACTTTATTTGCAACGAAATAATTCACTCATCTAGTAACTGAAAAGCTGGTGTTCAGGTCCCATGAGAGGCACCTTGGGGAAAAAGCCTGATTTACTTACAACAAAACAAAACAAAAATCAAAACAAATAGAGCCAACGAAAACCCTAAGGAAAATAGTTCTGCTCTGATATACATGGTTGCCAGGAGTTGGAGTCTGTGTGACATCAACTGATTTTACTTATTTCAGCACTGAACCATATCTTGTAAATTGGACTTGTATCAGTTAGGATTAGATTTGTTTGTAAGTAGCACTAAACCTCCTAGATGCCAGTGTCCTAAATTAGAATTCTCCCTGCATTTAAGTCTGGAGATGGGCTGTCGGTATGCTGGCTCTGCTTCACAAATTCCTCAAGTATGCATGTGTTCCCAGCTTCCTGTTCTGACATTCCTAGGATATGGGTCTCATTGTGTGTAGGACATAGGTCCTATTATTGAAGGAAGGGAGGAAGACAAGACAAAGCACATATACATTTCTTTTTAGAGGATATTTCTCAGAATTAACAATATTTCTAGTGAATCCCTATCCTTGACGTGGAGGTTAACCAGAGAAAGGGATGTCTTGGAAGTCTATGAGTCTAGCTTGAAATTGTGTCTTTTAAGAGAGGGGAGATTTCTATTGGAGTGACCACTCAATTCTCCAAGTGAATTTTATCTGATAGTAAACCATGTTGTTACTGGGTACTGTCAAGTTGGAACCAACCCATTTCTGAGACTGCAGTGGGATTTCAGAGGCTGTAAACCCCACAGGAGGAACATACCCATTCTATCTCCCCCCTACCGCCCCGTGGAACAGCTGGTGGATTTGAACTGTGTACCTTTGTGTTGGCAGCACAATTCCTTACCACTAAGCCACCAGAGCTCTCTATTGTAACCCACAGTTACTCTCCATTTGGCTTCCAAGGCTATGGATTTTTATGTGAGTAAACTGCTTATCTTCCGTCTGAAGAGTAACATGTGTATTCAAACTGCTGACCTGTCTGTTAGTAGTACAGTATATTAAGAACCACATCATGAAGGCTCCTTGTTGTAACCACCCATTGATATTAAGTCAATTTTGACTCATGGAAACCTCATCTGTGCAAAAGAGAGCTGCATTCCATAGGGTTTTTATGGTTTTGCTCTTTTGGAAATTTATTACCAGCTCTTTCTTCTGAGGTACCTCTGAATGATTTCAAAGAATCGACCTTTCATTTAATACTAGAGTATTGAACTGTTGCAACAGTCAGAGACTTTTATCTCTAAAACCAAAAAACTTACTGCTGGTGAGTTAACTCTAACTCATAATGATTCTCTATTTGGTTTCTGAAGTTGTAAATCTTAATGGGAGCAGACTGCCTCATCTCTCTTTGTTAAAATAGCTGTTAGATTCCATCCACTAATTTTGATTTAGCAGTCCACTACACCACCAGGGCTCCTTACCTCTCCAACAGTGCTCAATAACTAGTTCTTCAATGAATGTGTGGGTGAATTAATAGTTAAAATTAGTAAACATTGCAATCTCAGGTTGTTGTTGTTGTTGTTGTTATGTGCCGTCGAGTCGCCTGCGACTCATAGCGACCCTATGTACAACAGCCCTAAACTCCGCTCTGTCCTGTGCCAATCACACTGTCTCTGACACTCCCATCCCAATTATCCCAGTCACTGAATCAATCCACCTCATAGAGGGCCTTCCTCTCCTGTGCCGTCCCTCCACCCTCCCAAGCATGATGTCCCTCTCTAAGGACCGGTCTCTCCTCACAACATGTCCAAAGTAAGTTAGACGGAGCCTCAGAATCCTTGCCTCCAAGGAGCCAACCAGTTTAACCTTTTCTAGGACAAATCTGTTTGTTTTCCTAGCAGTCCATGGTATTCTCAATACTCTTCTCCAGCACCACAGCTCAAAGGCATCAATTCTCCTTCTATCCTCCTTGACCATTGTCCAACTCTCTGATGCATAACAGGTGATTGCGAAGACCATGGCCTGTATCAGATGCACCTTAGTCTCCAGAGAGACACCACTAACAGCAGACTTTCCCATGGCAATGCGCCTTTTAATTTCCTGGCTGCTGGTGCCAAGACTGTTGACTATGGAGCCAAGCAAACTAAAGCTGTGTACAATCTCAATCTCTTCACCATCCATCCTGATGTCGCCAATTGGTCCAGTGGTGAGAATCTTTGTCTTCTTGACATTGAGCCTCAGTCCATATTGTAGGCTGCAGTCCTTGACACTCTGCAGCAGGCGCTTCAGGTCCTCTTCAGTTTCAGCAAGCAGGATTGTGTCATCTGTATAACGCAGGTTGTTGATAAATCATCCACCAATCTTGACCCCACATTTCTCCTCATAGAGTCCAGCCTCCCGGATAATCTGTTCTGCACAAGATTTTAAATGGTTTGCAATTAAAATACCTCCTTAATATGGAATTTCTATTATGGTCAGCTTTCTCAGGAAGCACCAAACTGCCTTCCAGAGTGGTTGTACCATTTTACAGTCCCAATAGCATCATATCTCGCCACATCCTCTCCAACATTTATTACTTGCTGCCCTGCTAAACTTTGCCACCGTTACTGGATTGTATCTCCTTGTGGTTTTGATTTTCATCACTTTTATTGCCAATTATTTTGAGCATTTCCTAATGTGTCTGTTGGCCATTCTATTATCTTTCTCTGTGAAGATTCTATGTCTTTTTCCCATTTTGTAATTGGGTCTTTTTCTTGTGGAGACTCAGGAGTATTTTGTAAACTTTCACTATCAGACTCTTGTCTGGGATGGTACTATCAAATGTTTGTTCCCAGTTTTCTTTTCACCCTGTTGGGGAAAGTTTTTCATGAGCACAGAGATTTTAACCATTAGAATGTCCCATTCGTTGATTTTATCCTCTTCAGATAATGCGTTTCTGGCTGTATTTGTCAGTCTTTTTATACTGTGGACTAGGCCTTCTAAGCTTGATTACAGTTTGTCTATTATGAACTTTATGATTTTGGGCTTTACTCCCAGGTCTCTCATCCACTTTGAGTTGATTTTTGTGTATGGTGTGTGATGTGGATCCTGTTTCAGCTTTCTGCAGGTGGAAGCTCAATTTTGCCACCATGATTTGTTGAAAAGGTTGTCATTTCCCCATTTGATAGATTTTATTTCCTTGTCAAATATAAGTTGACCATAGAGAGCTGAGTCTATTTCTGGGTTCTCAATTCTGTTCCATTAATCTATGTGCCCTGTCATTGTACCAGTACTATGCTGTTTTGGTTGCTACTGAGCATACAAAGCTGAACATAGAAATTCCATATGACTCAGCTATTCTACTGCTTGGAATATACTCAGAGAAAATTAGAACTGAAGCAGAGAGTCTTGTAAACTAATGTTCCTGGCAGCATTATTTACCATCGCAAGAATTTGGAAACAACCAGAAGTCCAACCACAATAGAATTTATTGAGAAATTATGGTACAGTCACACAATGGAATACTATGTACCACACAGAAGCAATGATTTTGTAAATTATTACATAACTTTGGAGGGACTGGAGGACATTATGCTGAGTGAATTAACTCAGTCCCACCAGGACAAATATTGTTATATAAAATGATTACTGTAGTATGAGGATGCAAGGAGCGAGAAGGTGGAAGCAGAAGGATAAAGACGTGCG
>NW_006399831.1:14237628-14262871 GCF_000299155.1 Elephantulus edwardii
TTATTTTATATTGGTTTTCTTACAAAGCTTATATACATTTTGTTTCACTCTATTCACATTGTGTTTCATACAGTCATTCTCATTCATTATGTTTTATAAAATTAATCACCATTGTACTGTGGCCAATATTACCTTGTCTTTTCAGGTCTCCGCCAGATCTTTCTCATTTCACTCATCTCCTCCTTCCACCAAGTTATGCAACCATGTGATTTTTTTGTCCCTACTCATCCTCCCCTATCTTCTCACTCCTTCATCCCATGGGTTCCATACATGTTTTCATTATCATTCCATTTTCACAAAAATGATCTTATGCCGTATTTGTCCTTATGAGACTGATTTAGTTCACTCAACATAATGCTATCCAGTCTCTCTCAAGTTATGTAGCATTTTTCAAAATCATTGCTCTTGAGTGCTGCATAGTATTTCATTGTGTGACTGTACCAGTTTCTCAATCCATTCATTCAGTTGTGGTTGGACATTTGGGCTGTTTCTATATTCTTGTGATGGTGAATAACACTGCTATGAACATTGGTGTACAAATTTCGATTTGTGTCTCAGTTCAAATTTCCTTTGGGTATATTCCTAGTAGTGGAATAAGAATAACTGAGTCAAACAAAGTTTCTACGTTCAGATTTTTTGAGGAAACACCAAACTGTTTTCCAGAATGGTTGTACCGTTTTACAACGCCGCCAACAGTGTATGAAAATTCCCAACTCTCCACATCCTCTCCAATATTTATTGCTTGCTACCCTGCTAAATTCTGCCACTTTTATTAGAGTGAGATGATATCTCATTGTGGTTTTGATTTATATCTGTCTTATTGCCAGTGATTTTTAGGAATTCTTCATGTGTCTGTTGGCTATCTGAATGTTTTCCTCTGTGAAAATTCTTTACATGTCTTTTGTCCATTTTATAATTGGTTTATCAATGTTTTTCTTCTGGAGGCCAAGTAGTATTTTGTAAATTTTGTCATGAGCCCCTTGACTGAGATGGTATTTCCAAATGTTTTTTCCCCAGACTATAGGTTTTATTTTCATCCTATTGGAAAACGTTTTTGATGTGCATAGAGATTTAATCATTCTTAATAGAGAAAGTTTAAAAGCATTTTCCTTGTGAACAGGGACCAGACAAGGATGACCACTATCACCATTTCTATTCAATATTGTATTGGAAGTACTTGCTATGAAAATACAATAAGAAATTGTAATAAAAGGCCTTTAGGCCAGCCAAGAGATGGTTAAACTGTCACTCTATGCAGCTGATATGATAGTGTACACGGAAAACCCCAAGAACTCTCTAGTTAAAAACCTGTTAGAGAAAACCCGAAGGACTCAACAAAAAAACTGTTAGAGCTAGTGGATCAATTTAGTAAGGTGGTAGGATACAAGATCAATATCCAAAAGTCAGTGAGATTCCTTTACAGAAACAAGGAGAACTCAGAGAAGGAAACCAAGATAGCAATGCCATTTACAAAAGCCAACCACAAATTGAGATATTTGGGAGTGAACCTAACTAGAGACTCAAAAGACCTGATCAGAGAAAAACTACAGAATACTTTTGCAAGAAACAATAAAAGGACTAAATAAATGGGAAAATGTGCCTTGGTTTTAGATAGGAAGACTCAATATAGTGAAAATGACAATCCTACCAAAAGTCATCTAAATGTTCAACACAATCTCTGACAGGGAAACTGTCAAGTTTAATTGGAGAGGAAAGAGATCCTGAATAAGCAAAGCACTTCTGAAGAATAAAAATGAAGTGAGAGGCATAGCACTCCCTGACCTCAAAACCTATTACACAGCAGTACAAACCAAAGCAGCATGATACTGGTACATTGACAGGCACATAGACCAATCGAACAGAATCAAGAACCTGGAAATGGACCCATCTATCTATGGACAACTGATATTGGATAAGGAAATAAAAATTATCAACAACTTGTGCTGCCAAAACTGTACTGCTACCTGCAGAAAGCTGAGGTAGGATTTACATCTCACACCACAGACAAAAATCAGCTCAAGGTGGATCGGAGAACTGGGAGTAAAGTCATAAATACTGGGACAAAGCTTAGAAGGCCTGGTTTATGGTATAAAGAGACTGCCAAATATTACCTGAAATGCACAAATCTGGACAGGATAAAATTAATGAATAGGACCTTCTAAATTGCTTTACTTACCAAGAAAGAAATAGATAGCTGTTCGTTTTAAAATTCTTGCTTGCTCCAAAATTGAACAATATGGAAAGTTGTTTTCTTGATTTGTTTTCTAAAAGAATAAATCTTATAGATTATGTAGTGCTTCTCTATCAGAATCCATAACTCTAAAGATGATTCTTAATTTCACTCCGTTTTGAAATTATGGCCCTTCATAAGCTTTCACAAGCATCTCTTTGAAAGTTGTGGATATAAATATTTACATTAAAGAGATTTACCACCTGTAGTTTTCATGATGATGACATTGTGGAACACAGCTAAGCCTTTGACCTGGTGTGCATGTAGAACAAACCTCATCTATTCACAGGCTATGGATAAATAAGTGTTGGCATTTCTGCAGGACTTTAGAAGTGATTTACCAAGCAATCATATTTTTCTCTTTCACTGTGGGTCAAATCCAGTCTTTAGTAATATGCACAATTCCAACTGTTAAATTCAAAGTGCTAAAAGAGTATACTTAGGTTTAAAGTCTGAAGTTACAAAAAGTCTGTTTCATTGTACTTTACCAGAGGTTTATTTTTATATTTCATTATATAAATATCAAATGTCTCCATGTGGAAAACTCAAGCTAGAAATTGAAATCCAGACTTATTTCTAACTTATCTATTGGTCTGCCAAAATGAAAAATTTCCTTGTAATTCAGGACTTGATGAGATGATAGTATCGAGGTTAAGTGAAAAACAATACAACACCTTCATATAGGATATTTTAAAGTTTCTAATATACTATTGCTTTTCCCACAAAAGTTGACACTGATTAAAAATTGCAGATATATTCATCTCATCAGTGATGAATTTATAAATCTAACAAATTTCTGTTAAATGCTCATTATTGGTTATAAAGTAGAGAACATAACAGAATACAACTTCTTGTTAAATTTACCATTTAGGGGAGGAGAATGGCATTAAACAGTTGTTTTTAGATTGCTGTTTTTAATGACGATTAAATATATTTACATTTTAACTTCCATAGTTGCCTAATCATGCTTAATATTACATTAGCAAAAATAACATTTTTACCTCTCTTTCCTCCAGTTTATAATTTCTAATGTTAGGTATAATATCCATCTATTTATAATCTGTAGGAAGTGGGAGGTTTCACCATATATTATTCACTAAAATAACTAAAAAAATGTATATTTCAGAGCTTAAAGCATTTTGGCTATTTTGAAAGAAAGCTTTCTAAAATGTATTATTTTCTTTTTTTATTAAAAAATTCTTTCCCCCCACACTTCTCTTCACTGACGTTATGTTTCATACAATCATTCACATACATTGTGACTTATAAAATTAATCATCACTGGACTATATCCACCATTACCTGTTGTTTTAGGTCCCTGCCAGGTCTTTCCCATTTCCTTTGCCCTTTCCCTCCACCCACCAAATTGTGAACCCTGTGATTTCACTCCTATCCATTCTCACCTCTCTTCTCCTACCCTTTCCCCCTTTTGGTCCCCATATACATTTTACTAGTTATCCTTCAATTTTTACAATAATGGTCATATGCAGTGTTTGTCCTTAGGAGACTTAGTTCACTCAGCATAATGCTTTCCAGTCTGTCTATCTACAATGCCATATTTTCCAACTTCCAGTCCTATTTTTAACTTTCACATTCCAATCATCAGTTATTACTAACACATCTTGATTATGTGTGCAATAATTTTCAGATTTCACAAGTTGGTAGAAATCCTGTTTCTGTAGGTATGGCTTTAGTGGTTGGTGTGTGTGTGTGTGTGTGTGTGCGTGTGTGTGTGTGTGTGTGTGTATAATAGTCATGTTAAAATATCTTCATTGTAGACATATGGATATTAGCCTATCAATAATATCACTGAGCTTCTGGACAAATTTTAAAATTTTCTTTTTGGTGATGAATGCCACACCATTTTTCTTCAATCTTTCATTCCTGGCATGATATTGTTGTTATTTGCCATAGAGACCCTAAAAACAACAGCTCTGAACCTTCTCCTATCCTGAGCCAACCTTATCATCTCTGACACATCTGACCTGGTTTCCATAGTCATTGTGTCAATCCATCTTATCCAGGGTCTTCTCCTGCATTGACCCTCCACCCTTACAAATGTAGCATCTTCTATAAGGACTGGTCCCTTCCAATAATATATCCAAAGTATGTGAGATGAAGCTTCAAAATCCTTGTCTCCAAGAAGCAGCCTAGTTTCACTCACTGCAGGAGAGAATTTTTTGCTCTCTTGGCAAGCTATAATATGTTCAATACATTTCTCTGACCCCTCAACTCAAAGACACCAATTTCTACTATTAATCTCATTAATATAACACATAAATAAAGTCGTGCTAAAGATTATTAAAAAGAAGATTTTTAAAAATCAAGCCTTGAATTACAGTATTGAAGGATTCTGTAGACAAAATACTGAACGACTTAGGAAATATCTAAAGAAAATTGAAGAAATATGCAGAGTCAATGTACTAAAAGAACTATTTAACACTTAATCATTTCATGAAATAGCATATTATCAAGAACCAGGAGTACTGAAAGAGGAAATCCAGGCTGCCCTTGTGGCATTGGCAAAATATAAGCCTCTAGGAACTGGTGCAATATTAACTGAGATGTTTCGACAAACAGATGGATCCCTGGACAGACTCAATCCTCTATACCAATAAATTTGGAAGAAAGCCTGGAAAATGGACAGAATGTCATCATATTTGCTATCATTTGGGAAAAATATAAAAATATAATTAATATCACATATCAGCAATACCTTGCTAAAGATTTTTTTTTTTTTTAAAAAACAAACCCAGCTGGAACAGTATATGACTAAGAACTGCCAGAAAGTCAAACTGGACGCAGAAGAGGCCATGGAACAAAAGATCAGACTGACTAACTGACATCAGAGGGGTTTGGATTAAAGCAGAGTTCAGTACAAAGATATTTACTTATGTTTTTTGATTATTGTTTTTGTTGTTATTTGCCATCAGATCACTCATAACTCATAGCAGCCTTTTTAACTATAGCTCTGATTCCTACTCTATCCTGGGTCAATCTCACTGGCTCTGACACATCTACTCTCATTACCCCTATTACTGTGTCAATCCATCTCATCTGAGGTCTTCCCTTCCTGTGCTGTCCCATCACACTTACAAGCATGATGTCCTTCTCCAAGGACTGGTCCTTCCTGGAAACATGGCCAACATTTGTGAGATGGAGTCTCAAAATCCTTTTCTCTAAGGAACAACTTGGTTTCACTTTCTCCAGGACAGACTTCTTGGTTCTCTTAGCATCCAATGGCATGTTCAATACTCTTCTCCAATACTACAACTCAAAGGCATCAATTCTTCTTCTGTCCTCTTTGGTCATTGTCCAGCTCTCTGATGCATAACAGGTAATTAGAAAGACCATGGCCTGGATCAGGTACCATCTTAGTTGCTAGACTGACATTGTTGCTTTAGCACTCTGGAGAGGTCCCTGAGAGCAGATTATCCTGATGCAAGTTGTCTTTTGATTTTGTGACTGCTGGTGCCAAGAATGTTGACTATGGACCCAAGCAAGCTGAAGCTGTTAATAATCTCAACCTCTTCTTCATCTAGAATGATGCTGCCAATTGGCCCAGTGGTAAGAATCTTCATATTCTTGATATTGAGCTCAATCTATAGTGAAGACTACAACTCTTGACACTTTGCAGCAAATTCTTCAGGCCCTCCTCAGTTTTAGCAAGCAAGATTTTGTTATCTGTATAATGTAGATTGTTGACAAGTCTTTCTCCAGTCCTTATACCACATTCCTCCTCAAAAAGTCCAGCCTTTTAGGTGATCTGTTCTGCACATAGATTGAACAGGTATGGATACAGGACACATACTTGACATACTCCTTTCCGGATTTTGAACCATGCATGTATTTATTGATTATTTAAAGGAATTAAATTGCATGGATCATGAGACATTACGGAAAACATTGAAAAGAACAGGAATCCATCACCAACACAACCGTACAAGCTAGAAGAAAAGCAATGGTACAAACAAGAGCTGAAATCAATGAGATAGAAAACAGAAAAAAAAATTGAATCCATAAAAACAAAACCACCGAGGGGCTGGTTTTTCGAAAGGGTCAATAAAATTGACACACCATTGGCAAACTTAACAAAAGAAAAATAGGAGAAGACACAAATAACTTGATTAAGGAATGATAGAAATGAAAACAGAACCACAGGAAATTAAATCTATAATATTGGAATATTATGAAAAGTTATACTCTGATGAATTTGAAAACTTAGAGAAAATAGACAGATTCCTTAAAACTCATGCCCTACCCAGACTGACACACTAAGATGTAGAACACTTGAGCAGATACATCACAATAGAAAAAAATTGAGCAAGTCATAAATAAATAACCTCCCCTACAAAAAAAGTCCTGGATCAGATGGCTTCATGGCTGAAGTCTAGCAAACATTCGGAAAAGATTTATCACCAATCATACTTAAGTTATTTAATAAAAAATAGATAAAGAAAGAAGATTCCCAGAGACAATCTGTGAAGTAAGCATAACTCTAATACCAAAACCAGGCAAAGATATTACCAAAAACAAAAGAAAACTTCAGACTAATCTCTCTCATGAAGAGAGACACAATAATTCTTAAAAAAATCCTAGCCAATAGAACTCAAAAGCACATAAAAAAATAATTCATCATGACTAAGTGGAATTCCTAAGAGGTATGCAAAGATGGTTCAAAGTAAGAAAAATAATTAATGTAATTCATCACATTAACAAAGCAAATAACAAGAACATATGATCCTAGCAATTGATGAAGAAAAGGCATTTGACAAAATCCAACACCTCCTCATGATTAAGACAGCAAAATTGGAATAGTGAAAAGAATATATGCGAAACCAAGAGCCAATCTCTCTCTCTCTCTCTCGTTGTGTATCATCGAGTTCGATCCAACTGGCACAAGAGATTTCTCCTCCCTCTCCAGCAGAGTATTTGGTGGATTTGAACTGCACGCCTTTGTGATTGCAGCACAGCTTCTTGCCACTAGGCCACCAGAGCTCCCTTAGCAAATAGCATGCTCAATTGAGAAAGACTAAAATAATTTTCCTTGTGAACAGGGACCAGACAGGGATGTCCATTGTAGCCACTTTTATTTAATATTGTGTTGGAAGTGCTTGCTAGGGCAATATGACAAGAGAAGGAAATAGAGGCATTTAGATTGGCAAAGAGTTGGTTAAAGTGTTGCTATATGCCAATGATATCAGAGTGTACACAGAAAAACCCAAGGACTCAACAAAAAAACTGTTAGAGCTAGTGGATCAATTTAGTAGAGTGGCACGATACAGATCAATGTCCAAAAATCAGAAGGATTCCTCTACAGTAACAAAGAGAACTCAGAGAAGAAAACCAAGAAAGCAATACCATTTTCAACAGCTAACTGTAAATTGAGATACTTGGGAGTGAGGCTAACGAGAGACACAAAAGACCTATACAAAGAAAACTACAAAACATTTTGCAAGACAAAATAAAATGGCTAAATAAATGGAATAATCTTCCCTCTTCGTGGATAAGAAGACTCAATATTGTGAAAATGACAATCCTACCAAAAGCAATCTAAATGTTCAACACAATCCCAATACAGATAGCAAATTCATTTTTCAAGGAGCTCAAAAGGGAAATTATCAAGGTTATTTGGAGAGGCAAGAGACCCTAAATAAGAAAAGCACTTCTGAAAAGCGAAAGTGAAGTGGTAGGCATAACACTCCCTGATCTCAAATCCTACTACACAGTGGTAGTAACCCAAACAGCATGTTACTGGTACATTGATAGGCACATAGACCAATGGAACAGAAATGAGAACCCAGATATGGACCCAACTATCTATGGTCAACTAATATTTGACAAGGAAATAAAACCCATCAAATGGAGAAATACCAACCTCTTCAACAAATGGTGTTGGCAAAACTGGACTTCCACCTGCAGAAAGCTGAAACAGGATCCATATCTCACACCATACACAAAAATCAACTTAAGGTGGATCAGAGACTTCAGAATAAAGCCCCAAACCATAAAGTTCATAAGAGACAAACTGGGATCAAGTTTAGAAGGCCTAATCGACAATGTAAAAAGACTGTCAAATACAGCCAGAAATGCACAATCTAAAGAGGATAAAATTCATGAATGACACCTTCTAAAGATTAAATCTCTGTGTGTATCAAAAACATTTCCAACAAGGTGAAAAGAAAACCTACTGACTGGGAATAAACACTTGACACCAGCATCTCAGACAAGAGTCTCATAGCAAAAGTTTACAGAATGTTATAGTGCCTCCACAAGAAAAAAGAATGATAACCCAATTAAACATTTCACAGACGATGGCCAACTTGACAATAAGATAAGATGCAAATAAAAACCACAATAAGATACCAACTTACACCAGTAGCAGTGGTAAAGTTTAGCAGTACAGCAAGTAATAAATGTTGGAGAGGATATGGTAAGATAGGAATAAATGTTGGAGAGGATATGGTAAGATAGGAACTCTTATATATTGTTTGTGGGATTGTAAAATGGTTCAACCACTCTGGAAGGCAGTTTGATGTTTTTTTCAAAAAGCTGAACATAGAAATTTCGTATGATTGAGCTATTCCACTGCTTGGAATATATCCTGAGGAAATGAGAACTGAGACACAAACAAAGACTTGGACACCAATGTTCATAGCAGTGTTAATCATCATAGCAAGAACAAGGAAAAAGCCCAAATATCCAACCACAATGGAACGGATTGAGAAAGTATGGTACATTCACGCAATGGAATTCTATTCAGCATGAAGGAGCAATGATTTTGTAAATTACTACCTAACTTTGGAGGGACTGGAGACATTATGGTAAGTGAACTAACTCAGTCCCATAAGGACAAATACTGTATAACAACATTATTATAGAACGTGTATTAGAATCCAAAGATGGAAGAGGGGAGCAGAAGAGGGAGGATTAGTATGTGTGTGTGTATTAATCATAACATTGCACAATATGATGGGTGGAGGGAGGGATGGGTAAAGGAAAGGGGAAAATCCAATATTAAAAACAATATATACAAACTTTGTAGGTAAACCAGTATACAATAAAAAAATTATTTTAAAAAACCCAACAACAATAAAACACAAAAGAGCAGGAAGTCCAGAATACTTAACTATGTTGGTGTTTAACTTGTACTTAGACCAAGACGTAGTTGTTCGAAGAGAACAAGGTGATGCTGTATGATTTAAAATAAAAAAAGATGTACATCAGAGTTCTATCTTTTCACAAGTCTATTAAGTCTGTATCTGAGCAAATTGTGTGACGAAGTATATGAAGAAGAATATGGCATCAAGATGGAAAGAAGACTCATCAACAACCAACGCCATGAAGGTGACACAACTTTGCTTGCTAAAAGTGAAGAAAACTTGAAACACTGACTAAAGAAGATCAACTGTAGCATTTAGTATGGATTATATCTCAACACCAAAAGAAAGAAAAATATAACTGAATTAATAAGCAACTTAATTATAAGTGAAGATTGACATTGTTAGTGATTTTTTTTTCTTTTGCATCTACAATGGACACCAGTGGAAGCAGGAGTCAAGAAATCAAATGCTGTATTGGGTGAGACAAATTTGCTCTCAGAGGTATCTTTGAAGTTACTAAAGAGCAAGGATGTCAATTTAAAGACTGTTGTATGCTGGATTCAGCTATAGTATTTTCTTTGAATTGTTTCATAAGCACATTAAAGTGAAACAGTGATTAAGGAAGAATTTATGCCTTTGAAACGTGTTGTTGGTTAAGATCATACATACGCCATGATTGTCAAAAAAAGTCTTGGAAGAAGAGCAGCCAGAGTCCTTCTTAGAAATCAGTATTTTGGGCATGTGGTCAATATGTTCAGCATACATGAAATGGCAGAAGTTCAAGAAAAGATAGGAAAACCCTTAAGTAGATGGATTAACACAGTGATTACTACAATGGACTAAACTGCAGGGGAGGTTGTAAGGATAGTGCACGATTAGGCAGAATTTTGACCTGTCTTTAATGGAGTTACTGTAAAGCAGAATCAACTCCATGATAATAACTAACAGCATCAACAGTAACAAAAAATATGTATTGTTGTGTACCATCCAGTTGGAACTGACTCATAGCTGACGCTCCAGCAGGTTTTTAGAGGCACTTAATCACACAGGAGGAGATGACTCATCCTTCTGTGGAGGAGCTGGTGGATTTGAATCATATGCCTTTGGGATTGCAGGGCAGTTTCTTAGCACTAGGCCACCAGACTTCCAACAACATATATATATATAATATTTGCTGCAGGAGGTCAAGAGTTGCAGCCTTCAGTATGAATTGAAGCTCAACATCAAGAAAGCAAAGATTCTCACCACTGGACAGATTAGCAGCATCATGATAGATGGTGAAGAGATTGTTAAGCACTTTAGTTTGATTGGCTCCACAATCAACCCTTTTGGTGCCAGCAGCCAGGAAATTAAAAGACAAATTGCATTTGGAAAGTCTGCTGTCAAAGACCTCTCCAAAGTACTGAAGATCAATGATTTCATTCAGAGACTAAGGTACACCTGTTTCAGGCCATAGTCTTCACAATTACTTGCTTTGCATCAGAGAGCTGGACAATGACTAGGGATGACAGAGAATTGATGCCTTTGAGCTGTGGTGCTGGAAAAGAATATTGACTATACCATGACTGCTAAGAGAGCAAACAGGTTCGTTCTAGAGAGGGTAAAGCCAGGCTTCTCCTTGGAGGCAAGGATTCTGAAGCTTCATCTGACCTACTTTGGACATGTCACAAGGAAGGACCAGTCCTTGGAGAGGGACATCATGTTTGGGAGGGTGGAGGAACAGTGCAAGAGAGGAAGACCTTTGATTCAGTCGCTGGGGTAACGGGGATAGGTGTGTCAGAGACAATAAGATTGACACAAGAAGGAACTCTGGTGGCCTAGTGGCAAGAAGCTACACTGCAGTCTTGAAGGTGTGTCATTCAAATCCACCAGATGCTCTGCTGGAAAAGGAGGGGCAACCTCCTCCTGTGCCAGATGGATCTGACTCAACAGTACACAACAAGAATAAAAATTTTTTTAAAAATTAAAAATATAGGCACAAGATAAAGCAGGGTTTAGGGCTGTTATACATAGGGTTGCTATGAGTCACAGGCAACTCAAGGGCACATAACACAACAACATATTAATATTTAACATATTTTTCTTAGTTGAATGCAGAGAGTACCAGAAGAAGGTCTATCTGTGTTTCATTTACCATGCAAAGTAATTTGACTGTACTATGCAAAGTAATTTGAGTGTATGGATCACAACAAATTGTGGCTAACCTTGAGAAAAGTGGGGATCCATGAACATGTACTTTTGCTCATGCAAATCCTATACTTTGACCAGAAGGCAGTCATCAGAACAGAGCAAGCAAACACTGCATAGTTCAAGATCAGGAAAGGTGTATGCCAGAGATATTCTATTCCTTTTCAATCTATATGCAGAACAGATCACAATGGAGGCTCGACTTTATGAAGAGAAATGTGCCATCAGGTTTGGAGGAACAACCTGCGTTAATGCAGATGACACAATTTTGCTTGCTAAAACTGAGAAGGACCTGAGGCTTTTGATGCAGGAGGTTAAAGACTGTCACCTTCAAAAGGGATTGAAGCTCAACACCAAGAAAACAAAGATTCTCAAGAGTGGGCCAACTGGCAGTATCATGATAGATGGAGAAGAGATTGAGATTGTTGACAATTTCACCTTGCTTGTTTCCACAATCAGCACTCTTGGTACTAACAGCCAGGAAATATTGATAATGATAATAATGACAATAATAATAATAATAATACTCCAATAAATTGCATTGGGAAAATCTGTTTTTGGTGACCTCTCAAGAGTACTGAAGAGCAATGATGTCAGTCTAGAGACTAAGGTGCACTTGATTCAAGCCAGGGACTATGCAATTACTTGCTATGCATCAGATAGCCGGACAATGACTAAGGATTATAGAAGAAGAATCAGTGACTTTGAGTTGTGATGCTGGAGAAGAGCACAAGAACATACCATGGAAGGCTAAGAGAACAAACAGATAGGGTGAAACCAGAATCTGCTCCTCAGAGGCAAAGATTCTGAAGTCCTGTGTCACACACTTTGGGCATGTTGCCATGAGGGAACAGTCCTTGGGGAAGAACATGATGCTTGGTAGGGTGGAGGGACAAAAGAATTGAGGAAGACTTTGGATGAGATAGATTGACTTAGTGATTGAGGTAATGAGGGTACGTATGTTGGAGACAATGAAATTGGCTCAAGATGGGGCAGGCTTCAGAACTGTTGTACACAGGGTTGCTATGAGTTGCAGGTGACTCAATGGCACATAAAAACATCAAGAAGCAAAAACAAATGTGAGGTGAACCTTTTCCATCTTTGCCCCCAAGGAGGACTCTGGTTGCACTTTCTTTAAGATATATCTGTTTATGGATAGTCAGTACTCTTCTCTACATTACCAATTCAAAGGCATCAATTAATTCTTCTGTCCTCTTGATTCATTGACTAGCTCTCAGATGCATAGCAGGTCATTGTGAAAACCATTTCTTGGATCCGGTACATCTTATTAATCTTAAAACTGACATCATTGCTCTTAAGGAATCTGGAGAATACCTGACAGCAGAATTCCCCAATATTATACATTCCTGACTGCTGGTACCAAGAGTGTTGATTGCAGGGTGAAATAAGATTAAATCATTGATGATTTCAGTCTTTTCTCCATCTAACATAATGTTCCCTATTAGCCCAGTGGTGAGAATCTTGTTTTCTTCATGTTGAGATGGTTCAATCTACACTGAAGACTGCGGTCCTTCATTTTCTGCAAATGACTCAAGACTTCCTTGCTTTCAGCAAGCAAGGATTGCCTAATTTTCATAATGGAGATAATTCATAATTATAATTGATGAGTCTTCCTCCACTTGTGATGCCGCATTCTTCCTCATAAAGTTCAGCTTTTTGAATAATTTGCTCAACCTACAGATTAAATAGGTAAGGAAAAAGAAAACAGTTCAGACACACATCTTTCTAGATTTTAAGCCATGCAGCATTGGTCTGTTTGTACAATAGATTCTTGGTCTGGGTATAGATTCATATAAACATAAATTAGTGTTTTGGAATTCTCATTCTTTTCAATGCTAGCCATAGTGTCGATAGCTAGGCATAGTGATAGCTGGGCCACAGCTGAGATCAGAGTCCAGGCAGGACTGAATGCCCTCTGCAAACAGAGAATTCTGCCCAGCCCCCAGGAAGAGATACTATATTTCATCGGCAAACAGAAAGTTCCTCCCAGCCTCCCACCAGAGGAGATACCATATCTGAACTTTTGTCTTGGGTTAAAATTAAGTTTATCCATTGTTATATTCCAACACTTACGTATAGGGAAAATATAGCCTTATGAGATAGTATTTTTTTATTATTATTGGTTTAAACTAAATAAAAACGATAGGAAGACTAAGAAAGAGCCCTTTTTACAGTGCTAAACTGTGAAAGGACTGTTGCCTTCCTTTTTTCCAGAATTCATTTCCTCATGTCCTCGCTTTCTTTCTGTGTCCAGTTAACAGCACCATAGTTTAATATGATTCACACAGTCAAATGCCTTTGCATAGTCAATAAAACACAGAAGTTCTGGTATTCTCTGCTTTTAGCTCTGATTTCAGATTCATCTGACATCAACAATGATGGCCTCTTCTACCTGCAGCTTGAACTTGTGGCAGTTCCCTATATACTGTACTAGCCAGTTTTTAGCTATCTTCAGCAACATTTTTCTTGTATGGATTATTAATATGTTAATGGTATTATTCTATAATTCCACATTCTGTTGGATCATCATTTTTTCCTTTCCTTTTTTTTTTAAGAAAAGAGCACGTGTAAGGGACTCTGGCACTTATGCACAATTCAAGCCCCCCAGGGCTAATGGCTGAGGTCTGGATCATCACTTTTGGGAATGGGAGCTATATGCATTTTTTCAAAGTCAGCTGGCCAAGTCTTCTGATTTCTTGGCATAGATTGGTGAGTGGGTGAAGGACAGAAATTGTTAGTTGAGATATGTCAATTAGTAGCATCTCATCAATTTCTGGGGCTTTATTTTTCACCAATGCCTTCAATGCAACTTGAATTTCTTCATTCCTCACCATTGGCTTTTTATCATATGTTGTTGTTGTGTACCATAGAGTCAGAACCAACCCATAGCTGACCCTTCAGCAGGTTTTCAGAGGCAGTTAATCACACGGGAGGAGATTGCCCATTCTTCTCTTGGTGGATTTAAACTAAGTACCTTTGAGAAGTACCTTCGCTTCTGGAAAACCTATGAACCTGGAGAAATAATGAAAGTCACACAGGTGTCGAGGACTTTCGTTCATAGCATCGCTATGAGTCGCCAATGACTCAACGGCACTTAACAACAACAACCACCTTTGAGATTCTTGCCCTTATGTGTAAGGGGCATAATTGTCTTTTTTTTTTTTTTTTTTTTTTAGGGATATCACAGACAAGTTGCATTAGGCAAATCTGCAGTCAATGACCTCTTCTAAAGTGTTAAAGAGCAAAGATGTCACTTTAAAGACTAATGTGTGTTTGACCCAAGCCATGGTGTTAACATGCAATGTAAAAGGTGAACAATGTGTAAAGAAGACAAAAGAAGATTCAATACCTTTGAATTGTGGCGCTGCCAAAAAGTTCTGGATATTCCATTAACAGCCAAAAAACCCAAATCTGTCTTGGAGGAAAAGCAAGCAGGATGCTTTTTAGAAGTAAGGCTGGTGAAACGTCAACTAACATACTTTGGGCATGCTATCAGGAGGATCCAGTTCTTGCAAAGAGATAGCATGCTAGCAAAGGTAGAAGGTCAGTGAAAGAAGAAAACTGTCGAGGAGGCAGATTGGCGTAATGTCGGCAATAATGGCTTCAAGCATGGCAAAGACAGTAAAAATGTTGCAGGATAGAGAAAGGTTCTGCTTAATCGTTCCTAGGGTTTCTGTGAGTTGTAGATGACTTGCTGACACTTAACAGCAACAGGTGGATAGAGCTATACTATCTATATTATACCATCTCTACAATGGACCCATATAAGTTCGGCTTTTATTTACCACTCGAGAGAAACTTTCTTCTGTTGCCACTGTGGCCATATTGTTTGATTTCCGTGTATGCACACATTGACTCACAAGTGGAGAAGATTATAGGGTTAAGGAATTTGCTGTGATTGTTTACGTCTTCCTCTGTATCCATCCCATGGCTGTAATGTGTATTTGTTTAAAAGTACAGAGCTTTTCTTAGTTTGCTTTGTTTAATTATTTATAAATCTTTTTATAAAATAATTTTAATGAACATTTACTTGCTGCACTTTTCTCCCCGCCCAGCGCTAGCCCCCCTGCCAGTTTGCTCCTCTCTTTCAAAAGTAAAAGAAACACTCCCTCCCTGGTACACAATCCCCCCGCCCCCCCGCACCTATTTACAAATCTTAAAGCACCTCTCCACTCCACCATTTCTGCTCTAGAATTATTTGGAAATTTTAATTCTTAATTTTTCTCTGGAACATAATGCTTGTATATAGAGTTTCAGTGAAGTAAATTGCCAAATCTTTCTTCTAAGATTCCTGTGTAGACTTGAATCTCTAACTTTTTGATTAGCAGCCAAGCTTGTTTGCACCATCCAGAAACTTAATGACAATTGATAAACACACTGATAAAATCCACATCATTATCATGATATGAAGCAATACCATCACCTTAGAAATTCCTTTATACCTTCTGGGACAGCAACTTTACCTCCCATGCTGGGTAATTATTATTCTAATCTATTTCAATATATCTTAGTTTTTAAAACCTTATAAAAACACACTTATAAAGCATGTCTGACTACTTTAGCCTAGGATAATGTTTGTGTGATTAATCTATGTTCTTTTACTTATTACTAGTAAATTTTTTTTCATTACTGTATGATATCTGAAGACATGAATATGCCATAGTTTGGTTACCCATTATCCATTACTGGGCATTTTGAGTATTTTCCATTTTAAAACTGATACAAAAATAAAGTTGCTATACGACTAAGGTGCTCTAGTGCAATATTCAGAGCCTCTTCTGACATCCATCTTGGTCTTTTCTTCCTCCTCTGCCTTTGTAATGATCTTTTTGCATTCTTCACGGATAATATTCTTGATATCCTGCCACAGCTCTCAAGGTCAGATTTTGGTTCCTGTGGATTTAATTTCATTTCCTCTAACTTCAGCTGGAACTTGCATTATATGAGTAGTTCGTGGTCTGTTCCACAATCAGCACCTGGCCTAGTTTTCTCAGCTGAAGAAATTGAGCTTATCCTTGATTCTTTCAACAGATGTAATGGATGAGATTCTTTTGTTGTTGTTGTTGTGTTATTATTTTTTGTTGTTGTGTAGTGTCAAATCAGATCTGACTGGTTCAGGAAGAGATTGCCCCTCCTTCTCCAGCAAAGCATTTGATGGATTCAAACTGCGTGCTTCCTGGATTGCAGTGCAGCTTCTTGCCACTAGGCCACAGAGCTCCCTTGATTAGATTCTTATTCATACCATCAGGTGAAATTCATGTGCATAGCCCGTGTTTGCATTTCTTATAAATAAAAAGTATTTGCAGCGAATAAATGATTGAATGTACAGAATTCTATAATTTTATCTCCAGCTTCATTTCTGTCACTGAGTCCATGTTTTACAACTACTGATCCTTCTTCCCTGATCCCAGCTTTTACATTACAGTCCCCCATTATTATCAATGCATCTTGATTGCGTGTTCAATTGATATCTGACTGCAAAATTTGGTAGAAATCTATTTCCTTCTGTTTGACTCTGGTTGTTGGTGAATGTATTTGAATGAATGATAGTGGTATTCACTGGGCTTCCTTGTGTGTGTATGGATATTATCCTATCACTCTCACAATACTGTATTTCAAGATGGATCTAGAGATGACTTTTTTAAATATGAAAACAACCTCAGTTTGAACATCAATAGTAGAGATCACTTGGGATGAGACCGATCATGAAAGAATGACAACATTTAACAGGAAGTTTATAAAGGAAGAACTTTTGGACATGGATTTTCAGGCTACTTAACTGCAAGGTAATGATAGAGTCATTGTAGAAGAAGATGGGAAAACAAAGAAAAATCAGAAGGATGATGAAGAACAAATCGCCAAATACAGGCAATGCTTGCTGCTTATTCAAGAAAAAGAAAGGCAAAGAAAATGAGATGGAAATGGAAATTAAGTGGGTGTCAGGTCTTAAAGAAAGTACAGAAGAGATGGTAAAAAATAAACTGGAAGGAAAGGATAAATTAACTCCTTTGGAACAGTATTTAGAGGAGAAGAAGAAGAACAAGGAGAAAAAAAAATACTGAAAAAGAAACAAAAGGCTCTTCTTGTTAAAGATAATAGCGAAGATGAACTACCCTCTGATGTGGACTTGAATAACTCATGCTTTGCTGAAGAAGTTAGGAAAATGGATTGGAAGGAAGAAATCAATGGCCTCTACAAGAGTCCACATCTCTAGAGGAAGAAACTGAGATAGAAAGACAAAAAGCTGAACTGGATTTGCTCATGATGGATGATGATGAGAACAGCAAGAAATACTTCAACTACAATAAGATTGTGAAGAACCAGAATCTGAGAAAAAAAAAAAAAAAAAAAAACAAAAAAAAAAAAAAAAAAAACGCAAAGACAAAAAAACCCACACAACCCAAACAACCCAGCTCATACAAAGGAAGGAATTATTAGAGGATGACTTTGAGGTAAATGTTAAAAATGCACGATTCCAGGCAATGTATACATCCCACTTATTTAATTTGGATCCCTCAGAACCTAATTTCAAGAAAATAAAAGCTATGAAAAAAAAAAATCCTTGAGAAAGCCTGGCAAAGAGAACAGAAAGAACAAGAATTTACTCAGGCAATAAAGAAAAAAAGAGACTGAGATGGAAAAAGAATCAAATATGAAATCTATTGATCCTTCATTGTCAATGTTGATTAAGTCCATAAAAATTAAAACAGAGCAGTTTCAAGCAAGAAAGTAACAAAAAGTCAAATAACTAGCTTTTGTTTAATTTTTCATTAAGTATGTCTTCTGCAATATTTAGAAGTAATAGGGCACATCCATCAGGAACAAATCTATTTTTATTAAGATGAATAAAATCTTATCTCTGACCTTGTAAAAAAAAACAACCCCATTTTTCCTCATTTTTTCATCTCTGGCATAGATTATATGATCATCTGATTCAAAATGTCCCATGTCAGCCCTTCTCATTTTATCAATAACTAGTAAGTCAATATTTATGAATTCCATTTCCTTCTTAACACTATCCATTTTTCCTACATTCATGCTTCTCACATTCTATGTTCCATTCACTAGTGTCTGCTTACAACTGTTACTCTTTCTTTGTGTTTCCATATTTGAGGTATCAACCTCAGTTGCCATATCTGCTAGTCTAAGTGTCCTGTTGTTTTGGAAGTGGATGGGCAATCCTTCTTTCTGTCTTAATTTGAATGCTTAGATTTAGAACAGTATCTGACAGACAATCATTTATGTAGCACAGGATAGGGCAGAGTTTAGGGTTATTGTACATAGGGTCGCTATGAGTCTTAGGTGACTCAACAGCACAAAACAATAACAACAACAACCTGGTAATGTGTCCTTGGGAAATGACATCATGCTGAGAGAAGTGGAAGGTCAGAGAAGAAGATCCTCAGCACTATGCATTTATATGGTGACTATAACAGTGGGCTTGAGCATATCTCGGATTGTGGGGATGGTGCAGGGTAGGGAAAAGGTTAGATCTGTTTGTTCATAGAATTGCTGTGAGTCACAGAGAGAGCTCTGTTGGCCTAGTGGATAGAAAGTTACCCTACTAAGCCAAAGGTGAGTGAGTTTAATCTGTGGCACTCAGGCCTGGTTTTGGTTTTAGCCAAACATTCTTCTAAGTGGTATAACACTAATCTGTCAATTTGCTGTACAGAGGTAACTTGTGGTTGCTGTGATGCTAAACACTGTGACACTGATGTGTCAAATGTGATAATGATTACCCATGGTGTGCAGTGTTTGGTGGAGCTCTCAGATTAAAACAGGCTTGGAAGCAAGAGCGGCACTCACTTGCAAAATAGCTTGCCTCTGGAAACTCAATGAAGTTGGAGAAACTATGAAAATTATACAAGTGTTCAGGTCTTTTGTTCATAGGGTTGCTATGAGTCTTCTATAACTTTAAGGCACTTAACAACCACCACCACTGGTAATGTAGTCCATAGGCAGTTGCATTGTGAACTCAGAGGTTACGTCTCTGGTGATTCATATCCACCAGTTTCTCCTTGGGAAAAAGATAAGCAATCTCCTCTAGAATGATGTACTTCAGAAACCCACTGGATGGCCAGATCTGAGTCAGTTCTTACTCGATGGCAATGAATGAGTGATTGGTTCATGAAAAGATTATGAGATTAAAAAGAAGCTCTGGTGGCCTAGTGGCAAGAAGCTGCACTGTAATCCCAGATGTGCCTGGTTCGAATCCACCAGATGCTCTGCTGGAGAAGGAGGGACAATCTCCTCCTGTACCAGTCAGATCTGATTTGATGGTACAATGCATAAAAAATAACGAAATAAATTTAAAAAAAATATTATGAGGTCAAAAATGAGATGCTTGTATTAATTGATTAATTGAATCAATCATAGATTTAAAGAAAAGAATTTTTAATTTTTTTTTTTTTTTTATAATTGTATCGTCAAATTGGATCTGACTGGTACAGGAAGAGATTGCCCCTCCTTCTCCCACAGAGCATCTGGTAGATTCAAACCGTGTATCTCTGGGATTGCAGTGCAGCTTCCTGCCACTAGGCCACCAGAGCTCCCTAAGAAAAATATTTTTTAAAAATTAAACTTTTAGTTCAAAGCTATAATCCAAGAAATTTTTCAATGTCTTTGCCACCATGTATCATTGCTTTTAAAACTGAAGACTATAATTTCCTTTTTTTGGTTCTATTAGTATTTTTATCATTTTTAACTAGAAAATGTCTCAGACTGAGGATGATCTTGGAGCAAGAAGGACATTACTAGAATTAGAAACAAAACAAAAACAAATACTATTTTAGTTCATCCTTTTGCTACTTGACATATGAACATATTTTTTTCTTTCTCTTTCCCCACCAAGAACAGTCAGATGCTAGCATTTTCTTAATTTTAACTCACATATCTAGCTCTTGTCTTCTATTGCCATGGCTACCCCATATATTCATCAACATTTTGTAATAGCCTCCCAGCCAGATTCTATCTAGTTCACTCCCTTTTTTTGCATCCTGATTTCAATATACTGATTTTTTTACATACTGATTCCAACAACTCTTTGTAGCAAATAACTTGAAAAGCAACCAATGATATCACATTGTTTCTAAGATAAAGTACATGACATCTTTAATAATCTGTCATTGACCTATTTCATAAAGTTAACCTTTAGGTTTTCTTCTCTTCATAAATATCATGACTTTATTTGTGTAGAAATGACCACTAGATTATTTCTATGCCTCAGTCCTCATAACAGGCATTGAGGAAATTGGTGAAAAAAATTTTATGATAATTGACAGAGAGATTCTTGATGATAGAACTGTGACTAACAAAGAACTAAGGAAATCAGACTATGTGGGTTTTTTTTTCAGATTTCATACTTCCAGGCAATTTTCTGAGTTAGTCAGAATTGGGAAAAGTCAGCACTAAAGGCAGTACCCATATCCAATATCAATTGGTCACCAGTGCAAGCTTCAGCCTTTGAGTCAGAGGGAATGAGAGACATTTTCCCTGAGCTTGTCTTATGGCTTGATTTGAAATCACAATATTTAGACTTTGCTGCATAACCAAGCATATCAAATGAAATGACGCATTTAACTCATAGAATCAACAATCTTGATGAGGTTTACCTGGGTTCCCTCACTCTTTACAGTGGCTATTTGTTGGATAGTCAGCTTTCTTTTCATGATTTGCCTATCAATTTAAATGAGAGGAATAACTAAACCACACAACTTTCATGACACAGCAGAAGAACCTGGACTTGTTCACATGATAGCTCAGCAAGGTACCAAGAAGAACAACATATGAAAGGTTTACTAAAGTCTACCTTCAGAAGTGGTTGTTGTGCATGACATATTAAATTTGTCTCTGACATATTAAATTTGTCTAAAAAGTCACAACCCAGGCTAACACCGAGAGATAAAGAAACACTCAATTTCTTGGTGAGAAAAAAACTTCAATCTGTCACATCTGAAAAAAAGAATGCTGTCAGTCATTTTGCAAGTCCTCTATGAATATTTTTCCTGGCTAAGCTTGTTTCTGTCCATCTTTCTCCTGTGGAGATATTGGCAGATTTAAATCTCTAGAGACACACAGTTTCTCCCCTACACCCCTATGTTAACATCCAAACACAGGGGCAGCTTTCAATGGCCCTGCCGCTGACATCAAGCCATCAGGGCGAGAACCTCAGCTTTGAAAAGAGAGACCATTAAATAAGCAGCTCTGGGAGTAAATTTACAACATGGATTTCAGGAAACCACAGAGAAGCGTTCTTCCGCAAGCTTCTTTTTCCCAAGTTCTGTTTCCCCGATCAGCCTTTTGATTCACAGTCACACATCAAAGATGAAGGACTAGAAATGTCAGCATTTTGATTACATAAGGAACGTTAGATGTCCAGTGAATCGTCCACTGTGTCAGGTCACATTCAGGTCTCAAAAGGAGATGCAGATAAGGCAGGCTGCTGGACCTCTACAGAGCCACATCAGAGACTAGCAATCAGCATAGAATAGACACACAACTTTTGTTTTAGCAGCTCAGTGTCCCTTCCCGACACACACACACACACACACACACACACAGATACAAACACATATACACATATATTTGCACACACACATAAATACGCAGCTACTTGTTGTAACAACCTGGATTGGTTTGTGGATCATAACTAAACATCTTGTCAAGGTTGTCGAGGAAGGACAGAACCAGTTCAGGCCAAGAAAGACAGTTTATTGAGGAGAAACTGCCAGGCTGCCTCCAAAGCCGAGATCAGCAGTCATTTAAAGTTACAGTGGAGTTTTATACTGTTTTACAAAGAAATTGGGAGTTAGGATGTTCGTAGCTGCTTGGTACAAGACAAGGGAGTAAGTTTGGGGTCGTGGATAGTTATTCCTGGGAAAGGGAGGTGAAATAGTTTTGCAGCTCTGACAGAGATAAACAGAGTTGCAGCTGCTGCTTTGATCATGACTGCAGCTATTTTCTAGGGGGAAAGGGAGGAAGAATGGCTTTGTGGCTCTGACATTGACTTGCACATATATTAGCACACATAGCTAAACTCAAACTCTTTGTGATTTTGATCGAATCGTGTTCTCCCAAAAATAAGTATAGAAATCCTAACCCATAAACCAGGGGAGCTCTGGTGGCTTGTTGTTGTTGTTGTTATGAGCTGTCACGTCAACTCCAACTCATAGTGACCCTATGCACAACAGCCCTAAAATCTGCTCTATATTGAACCAGCTTCATTGTCTCTGACACAGCTATCCTGATTACCTCAGTCACTGAGTCAATCCATCTCATCCAGGGTCTTCCTCTCTCTTGCTCTGTCCCTCCACTCTTCCAAGCATGATGTCCCTCTCCAAGGACTAGTCCCTCCTTGCAATATGCCCAGGGTATGTCAGATGGAGCTTCAAAATCCTTACCTCCAAGGAGCAGTCTGATTTCACCATCTCCCGATGAACCTGTTTGATCTCTTAGCAGTCCATGATATATTCAATACACTTCCCTAGCACTACAATTTAAAGGTATTGCTTCTTCTTCTATTATTCTTAGTCATTGTCCAGTTCCCTGATGCTTAGCAAGTAATTGTGAAGACCAGGTCTGGATCAGCAAATGCAAAGGTTGTGTGCTGTTGTTGTTGTTGTTGTTGTTATGCTCCATCGAGTTGCCTGTGACTCCTAGTGACCCTATGCACAATAGCTCTAAATCCTGGCCTACTCTGAATCTGTCTCTCTGTTTCTGACACAGCCACCTCCATCACCCCAGTTACTGTGTCAATCCATGCAGTTCAAAGCCATCAGCTGCTCTGCAGGACCTAGCTAGGTTAGGGTGTATGATTATTGCCTCTGAAAACCTGCTAGAGGGTGAGCAATGGGGTCAAGTCTGACTCAGTGGTACATGAAAACAACTATAACTCTTAAACCTGTAAATAGGACCCTGTTTTGATGTAGTATTTATTTATCAGAATAAGAATATATCCATGTATAGATAGAGACAATTCTACCACCAAGTTCAAAAGTGAGAAGTAGGAATACAGATGACAGAGAAAGATGCATCTATGGGGATTGTAATCACTACTAGAAGCTGAACTAGACAAGGAATATTTTTTCCCCAGAGCAATGCCCTGAACTTAGATCTCTTAACCTTCCAAATTGTGAGAAAATAAATTCCTGTTCTTTAAAGCTGCCCATGCATGATATTTGTGTTGCAGTAGACAAGGTAATTATTTATAATATCTATAGCATAATGTTATTGTTAGGTGTTGTTGAGTATGACTCATAGAGACACTATGACACCATGAACAAAAGACCTGAACCCTGTTCTATCCTGTGCCTTCATCACATTTCCTGACACATAAGAGCCCATTGCGGCATGCCACCATGTCAATCCACCTGATTGAGGGTCATTTTCTCCTTCACTGACCTTCCACCCTTTATAGCATTATTTCTCTCTCCTAGGAATAGCCTCTCCTGGTGACATGCCTAAAGTATGTGAAGTGAAGCCTCATCATTCTTGCTTCCAAAGAGCACTCTGGCTGCACCCTCTCCAAGACATATTTGTTTGTGCTTTTGGCTGTCAGTGAAATGTTCAGTGCTCTTCTCCAACACCACAGCTCAAAAGCATCAATTCTTTTTCTGTCAGCCTATTAATTGTGCAGCTTTTAGCTATGTCTGTCTCTGTATTGCAAGTGATCAGAAAGACTATGACTTGAATGAGATGCATCTTAGTCTTAAAACTGACATCATTACTCCTCAAAAATTTAGAGAGATCCCTAACTACAGATTTTCCCTGTCCAAAAGTGTATCTATTTCCAGACTGCTGGTACCAAGGGTGTTAATTGTAGATACAAGCAAGATGAATCTGTTGAAAGCTTCCTCTCCTCCATCATGATGTTACCTATTGGTCCAGTGGTAAGAATCTTTGTTTTCCTCACATTAAGATGCAATCCATACAGAAGACTTCTTTCCTTGATCTTCTTCAGCAAGTGCTTCATTCTCACTTTCAGCAAGCAAGGTTGTTTCATTTACATAACACAAGTTATTGATGAATCCTCCTCTAATCCTGATGCCACATTCCTCTTCATAGAGTCAAGCTTCTTAAACAGTTTGCTCAATATACAGATTAAATAGGTATGGAGAGAGAATACAACCACAACACTCTTTTCTCAACTTTAAACCATGCAGTTCTCCCCTTCTCTGTTCACACAACAGCTTCCTGGTCCAGGTATAGGTTTTGCATGAGCATATTTAAGGGCTCTGCAACTTCCATTCTTCTCAATGTCAGCCACAATTTGTTATGATCCACAGAGTCAGATGTCTTCGCATAGTCAATAAAGCACAGGGTTTGTTGTACATAGGGTTGCAATGTAACAGTGAGTTGACGGTACATAGCAACAACAAGAACAATGATAAGCCAAGTGGAGGATCTAGATTTAGAATAAAGCATGAGAATATTGCCAGAGGTCATATGTATGTTTATATTCAATGTAGGCCATACCTTTCCTCATTTGAGATCACCTCCTTACTTCTAGTCACCTTATTAAGCACAGAGCAGATCTCATCATAGAAGGGATGACAGTCTATCAGAGCTTATCAAGGGAATGACTTAATTGTAATTGTGCTGCCAAGTTGTCACATTATCTTAATCATCATACTTTTGTAATCTTTTTGTAGACATATTGAAAAAAAATGAAATGAATGTTAAACTCTCACTTAAACAAATATAT
>NW_006399831.1:14263791-14265053 GCF_000299155.1 Elephantulus edwardii
CGGTCCTTAGAGAGGGACATCATGCTTGGGAGGGTGGAGGGACGGCGCAGGAGAGGAAGGCCCTCTATGAGGTGGATTGATTCGGTGACTGGGGTTACCGGAATAGGAGTGTCAGAGACAATGCGATTGGCACAGGAAAGAGCAGAGTTTAGGGCTGTTGTACATAGGGTTGCTATGAGTCGCAAGCGACTCGACCGCACATAACAACAACAACAACAACATGTGCCATCGAGTTACCTCCGACTCATAGTGACCCTGTGTGCAACAGCTCTGAAGCCTGTCCTGTCCTGAGCTAGTCTCATTAAATCCAACACACCAAACTCATTGCCCCAGTTATTGCATCAATCTGTCTCATCGTGATCTTTCCCTTCTGGGCTGTTTCTCCACCCTTCCAAGCATCATGTCTTTCTCCAAGGACTGGTTCCCCCTGGTCACATGCTCAAAGTATGTGAGGTGGAGCTTCAAAATCTTATCCTCCAAGGAGAAACTTGGTTTCACCCTCTCCAACACAGACCTATTTGTTTTCTTGGTGCCCATGGCATGCTCAAGACTCTTATTCAGCACTGCAAATCAAAGACATCGATTCTTCTTCTGTCAACCTTATTCATTTTCTAGTTCTCTGATATATATCACAAGTAACTGCAAAGAACCTGACCTGAACCAGGCGCAACTTAGTCTCCTATGTGTGGTTTATACAATCGATACTTTTCAATTTGGATTAACCACATTTCAAGTGCCCAATAGTCACACTTGGCTAGCTTTTACCATGTAGATCAATGCCTATCTAGTACATTCCCCTTCCCAACAAGTTAGTTTTTAATCGAGGCTTAGATGACTGATTAGACAGTAAGGAGAATACCATTCCTGAAGAGATACAGGAAGGAGATTAGTCACATACTATGTACTGGACACTAACTCATAATTTAATTTCACCACAAAACCTGGGACACATATTTGGGTAAAGATCATTTTTTTGAGAGGTGATTCCAAGAAGCTAGTAAAGACAGCATTATCAAGTTAGTTACTTCGATACACAACGGGTCCACCATTGTGCTGAGTGTCCTCTACTGAGTGTAAAAAATGCAGAACTTTGAATTGGATTATTCGGGTTCAACCTCTGTTAAGAATTTTCATTTTGAACCTAGCCACATCCGAATCTACATTTTACTGAAAAAGAAAACAGATGATTCTTACATATATAAGAATCTATAAAAATTACTTGGAGGTCTTATTATATTGTAGTGCTTAGAACACTGTTGTTT
>NW_006399831.1:14266900-14269574 GCF_000299155.1 Elephantulus edwardii
TTTCTGTGTGGTTACTAACTTCCCTTAATTCTGGAACATCTAGCTTAAAACTCAACTCATTACTGTCAGTTTGGAACTGATTTATACTTGACCTCATACCTATTCAATCTGTTGGGATAAGGAAATAATTTGAGAAGATGAACTTTATGAAGAATTTGGTACCTGCATTATACTGGTGACAGAACTTTGCTGAAAGTGAAGATGACTTGGAATGTTTGCTGCAAAAGATCAAAGACTGCAGTCTTCAATATGAATTACACCTCTACATCAAGAAGGTGAAAATACTCACTACTGGGTCAACAGGGAACATCATGACTAGTGGAGAAAAGAAAGAAATTTTTGAAGATTTAATCTTACTTTGATCCACATTAAGCATCCTGGATACCAGTAGTCACAAAATAAAAAGCTGTATTGCACTGGGAAAATCTGCTCTCAGGGACCTTTCAAAGTGCTGAAGAGAAAAAATGTCATTTTAAAGACTAAGACTAAGCACCTAATCCAATCCACGGTCTTTTCAATTACTTGTTATGCATTCGAAAGTTGGACAATGACTAAGGATGACAGGGAAAGAATTGATACTTTTCAATTGTGGAGTTGGAGAGGAATACTGAATGTCCCATGGACAGCCAAAGAAACAAATATATCTTGGAGAAAGTGTAATCAATCAGGTGAAATTTCAGCTCACATACTTTGGGCATGTTAGGAGGGGGCAGTTCTTAGAAAAAGACATCATGTTTGGAAGACTGAGGGTCTACTAGGAAGAGGAACATCCTCAATAAGATAGATTGACACATCAACTGTAACTATGGGCCCAAATACAGCAGAGATGTTAAGGATGACATAGGAGCAGGAAGGGTTCAGATCTATTGTCATGGGGCATTATGAGTTGTACTTGATAGCATCTAACAGGAAATCACATAGCTGACCACCACTGAGTTTCCAAGATTGTAAATCGTATGATAGAAAATGGGCCATGTTTCTATCTTGGATTCAAACCACCAGAGATGTGTGGCCTTTGGGTTAGCAGTGTAATTCTTAAGACTGAGCAATTTCCCATCATTTCCAAAAAAATTCTCGATCAGGAAACTGAAAGATAGGCAGATAATTGAGTGATGTTTTGCCGGTGAGCATAGGATTATTTACAACCAGCTGGTGTTGGAATCAGTGATGAAAAATGGTTGAGTGGTAATGCTTCTACTAAACCTAAATTATTATATCCTTGAAATAAAATGTTATTTTGAGGATAGAGAGACTGAGATTTAGAAACATTTAGGCACTTGTTCTAGGAGAAATATTTATTAAGTGATGGAGTGAATTTCTACTTAAATATAATTTATTACAAGTTCAACAAAGGGCTTGAGTTAGGGACTTTTAACCCTTCTACAGAGATTTTCCCCCCTCTTAATTTTATATTATTTCTTATTTAAATAATTTTTACAAATTTGTAAAGTAAGTTTTTGGTTCAACCAGTTATGTGAAAATGATGGTGTGGTAAACTTTATATCACACTAATATAAGAACAAGATAGGCTGCTTAAAAATGTATATGTGCTATTTTGTTTGGTATATCCTTTGATTTTCAGAAGGAAGTTTTCAGTAAATTTTGTAGGCTCATTTATTCATGTTTTACATTGCCATATTACTAGTAAAGAGCTTATTTGCTAGTCAATTATTAATACAACAGAACCTCTGTAAATGGAAAGGGCTTAGTACAATACAGATTGGAAAGCTCCCATTATCTCAAATAGCCATAAGGGGCTTTAATGTTAGAGATTTGGTTGAAAAGGATTGTCCTCTTGGAAGATTGGCTCCGGTCTATTGTGAGGCAGAACAAATTATAAAATTATTATGGTTCAGAGATACATGTTTCTAAAGTATTGCTTCATCAGTTCATAAAATGTATGCTCTCAAAAAATCAATGATGTATGAGAAAGCCTTAAGAGGTTAGATTATTGCAACATAATTAAAAAATATCTTTATAGATGAGGGGAAGAATTGACTGAAATAAATATATGATTAGGCATTATATGTGTGACAATAATCTGGAACAAGGGGTGCATTGTGGGTGTAACGGAGGGGGAGAAAATGTGCAACAGTGAAAAAATATTAAAAGAAATCAAAGGACAAACTGGGGGGGTGCGGAAAGGCTTTATGGGATCCAGATACAAGGCTATTGGAGTACATAGCTTAGCAGGAATATTGACTAGAAGTTATCAATAGGCATACTTTAAAAGAAAAAGGTAAAACTTTAAGAACTAAGTAGAAAATAAACTCAACCTAGGAAAATGGTTGGAAAGGGCACACCCCACGCGGCTTACCTTGTTTTCCTCTGCCGAAGATTGAGCACTTGGAGATGACATAGGTAGGGCTAAAGGAGAATTTTCTTTTATTCTATATGCTTTTGTACTTACTTATTTGCATTTTTTATGGTGCCAATTTTAAATATATTTTTATTTGAGACATTGCATTTTCCACTTACAATACAGTGGTAATAAAGTGCAATATTAATTCCTTTCCCTATACACATTCCATATTTAAGTATTGAGAATGCCCAGAAATTTAGTCTAGCAATTTAGACTTTTCAACTGCAGTGTGCTACAAATTTGGGTCCTTCAAAATTTAACTGTGGGACAATGAATGCTAAAGTATGCAGATTGGTTTAGTCAACCTCTTCA
>NW_006399831.1:14271451-14274640 GCF_000299155.1 Elephantulus edwardii
CCAATCAATCATTCAGTATCTGTAAATGCGACATAGCTTGGGGTGGTCCGGTTGCCTTGGTCATTTGCAATGATCTCCACTTTCCCATGCCGGAAGACCCCTACATAGGAGTAGGTGGTGCCAAGATCAATGCCAACTGCAGGGCACTTGGCCATGGGTGCTTAGTGAAGGTCCCAGGTGGTAGAGGGGAAGAACCATACCTCAAGGCTGCCGCTGCGCTAAATCACTTATTTGCAGTTTAAAATAAATTTGTATGCTATATAATTTATGCAGTTAAAGATTCTTTTAAAAGTAAGTGTCCGCCCCTAAAGGACTTACTTTTCAGCTTTATAGTACTATTTTTGTATCTGCTCTAACTTTTCAGGTCTAGTAATAATAACTATTCAACAGACATCCACTGGAAAAGAGAGAGAATCTTCAGAATTTATGATGTTGTCAACAGTTGCATTTTGCAATCAAGGATATGTTCCAGCTTTCCAATAACTTCTTAAAAAATTTAAATTTTACTGTTAAATATGATTTTGTGCCTGTCAGACTCACTCTGTGCAGTGAAAAACATGATGCCATCTGCTGCTAGGTACTCTGCAGAAACTTTTTAGATAGTAAAATGTTGTAAAAAGCAAACTGAAGTAGAGAAAAAAAATATTTGACAAAAAAGGGAAACAAGGTTTTTAATATTTTGCCATTTAAATGTATTTATTTAAGAATATTTTCCCTTAGTATAAATATAACATATGCCACAATGGATTTATGTTAGAGGCCTTGTGTGGCTCATGCCTGTTTCATTTCTGTTAGTTCTTTCTCCTACATTCTGATGAAGAAATGAGATTAGGTGGTCACAGTTAACATTTAGTTTAGGCTAATTCAACTAGACAAGTATCTTGAATTAAGCTGAGACCACTCAGCTTGTTTCTTGTAGATGTTATCTAAGAAAGACAAAGATTCAGTCAAATTATGGTTGTCATTATTATGCGCTGTTGTGTCAACTGTGACTCACAGTAGCTCTGAACCTTGCCCTGTCCAGAGGTAATCTCACTGTCTGTCACACCTACCTTCATTACCCTATTTACTGTGTCAGTCCATCTAATCCGAGGTCTTCCTCTCTTGCACTGTCCCAGGACCCTTCCAAGCATGATGTCCTTCTCTAAGAACTACACCCTCCTGGTAACATGCCCAACATGCCCAGAAGATTGTAGTTCCTGGAATTATAGGCTGATATAAAAGCTACCTTATTAAAATCCCATTCATTGATAAATCAGAAATTCAAGGGAATGGTGCAGAAACTCAAAAGGAAACATACCTCACATATTCATTCACTAATCTCTGTTCCCCTCTTACCTTCTTCCCATCCCTGTGGATACTTTATGATTGATTCTGTGTCTAAACCTTTCCTTAGCTTCCCACCCCCCTCTGTTTTCATGCATATCTTATTCCACACTGTTAATTACAAAACACAGTGTCTGATGACAAATTCATTCCATATTGTCCTTTCTTTCACTTACACCAATGAAATATTCATTGCCTATCCATTAATTTCATATTCTGTCTCCACTTCCCCCAAACCATACTGGATGGAATTATTACATATGTTAACTTTTTCCTTCCTTCCTTCCCTTCTTCTTTCCTCTCTCTCCCCCGCTTGCTTCTTTCTTTCTTTCTCTCTCTCTCTCTTTCTCTTCCTTCCTTCCTTCCTTCCTTCCTTCCTTCCTTCCTTCCTTCCTTCCTTCCTTTCTGTTGGTTTGTTTGTTTTTAAATAACAGTGGTCTTATTAAATTGTATTTGTCCATTGGTAACTGATTTATTTCACTTAGTATGGGATCCACTAGATAAATTTATGTTGTTTAGTATTTAATGAGTTCTTCATTATTTTTTCAGTGCCACATAATACTCCATTGTATGAATTAATCACACTCTATATCCATTCATTTGCTGATAGGCCCTTGGGCTGTTTCAATTTATTTGCTACTGTGAACAATGTTATAATAAATATGATTGAGTGTATACACCTGTTCATATCATAGCTCTTGTTTCTTTAGAGTGTATTCCCAGGAGTAGAATAGCTGCATTAAATGTTCAACTTTTTGAGGAAATGTTGAATTGCCATTCATAGTGGTTACACCACTATACCTTCCCACCAGCAGTGCATAAATGTTCCAGCATCATCACATCCTCATAAATATTTGTTGAACTTTGCTATTGTTGCAAAGGTGAGAATGTAGCCTTCAGTGGATTCCATCTCAATGTCAGGAAAAGAAAGAGTCTTCCTACTTGACCGATTGGCAGCATTATGATGAATGGAGAGGAAACTGAAACTGTCAGTAGTTTTCTTTTGCTTAGATCCACAATTAACAACCTTGGTACCAGCAGTCATGAAATAAGGAGATGCATTGCACTGGGAAAATCTGAAGTTAGGGACCTTTGCAAATTATTGAGGAGTAGTGATGTCAATTTGAAGACTAAGGTGCATCTGATTCAGGCCATAGTGTTTTTGATTACTTGCTATGCATCTGAGAACTGGACAATGAATAAGAATGACAGGAAAAGAATTGATGCCTTTCAGCTGTGGTATTGGGGAAGAGCACTGAACATCCCATAGATGGCCAAGAGAACAAATAGCTATGTCTTGGAAAGGGTGCAGCTGGAGAGTTCTTTGGAGGCAGGAATGATGAGGCTTCACCTCACGTACTTTGGGCATGATGGCAGGAGGTTTTATTCCTTGGAGAAGGACATGATACTGGGAAGGGTGAAGGGTTGGCAAAAGAGAAGAAGACTTCATCCAGGTGGATTGAAACTGTTACTGCTGCAATGGGCTCTTGTGTGTCAGGAAGTATGAGGATGGTGCAAGATAGAAGAGGGCTCAGATCTTTTCTTCATAGTGTCCTTATGAGTCATACTTGACTCAAAGGCAACTAACAACAACAATAGCTAGGAGGTGTTATTCCTTGGACAGAGATATAATGCTGGGAAGGGCAGAGGGTTGGCAAACTCAGCGGCAATTAACAACAATAACAACAATACTCTGGACTTCTATTATTAATGATAAGTTGTGGGATGACATCAAGGATATCATCCATAAAGAGAGCAAAAGGTCACTATTAAGACAGAGGAGAAAGAAAAAAAAATGGACGTCGGAAAAGACCCAGAATATTGTACCAGAGTGTCAGGAAGTAAAAAAATAAGGGAAGAAAT
>NW_006399831.1:14275670-14277262 GCF_000299155.1 Elephantulus edwardii
TAAGATTGGCAAAGGATAGAGTAAGGTTAAGCGCTGTTGTACCTAGGGTTGCTATGAGTTGCTGGTGACTCGATGACATATAACAACAACAACAAGAAAAACACTGCTTAAGATTATTTTTTAAAATGGCTAGAACAGTATATAGATGGAAAATTGCCAGAAGTTCAAGCTAAACTTAATAGAGGTCATAGCTCCAAGGAAATAACTGCTGAAGTCAGATGGATCCTGGCTGAAAGCAAAGAATACAGAAACAATTTTTATTTGTGCTCTATTAACTATGCAAAGGTATTTGACTATGGGGATCATAACAAATTATGGCTAACACTGAAAAAAATGGAAATCTCAGAACATCTATTTGTGCTCATGTGAAATCTATATGTAGGCCAAAAGGCTATAATGAGAACAGAGCAAGGGAACATTGTGTGGATTTAGATTAAGAAAGGGATTCATCAGTGTTGTAGCCTTTCTTCATATCTATTTAACTTCTATGCTGAGTAACTTATTTGAGAAGTTACTCTGAAGAAGAACATGGCATCAAGATTCAAAGAAGATTCATCAATAACCTTCATTATGCAAATGACACAATCTTGCTTGCTAAAAAAAGAGGACTTGAGGTGTTGCTTCAGATTGAAGACTACAGACTTCAATATAGATTGTATCTCAACATCGGGAAAAACATGAAAATTCTCACCACTGAAACAAGAGGCAACATCGTGATAGATGGAGAAAAAAAATGAGACTATCAATGATTTAATTGTCCTTGTATCCACTATCAATATCCTTGATACTGACAGTCAGGAGATCAGCAGACATACTATGCTGGAAAAGTCTGCAGTCAGGGATCTCTCCAAATTACTGAGGAGCAATGATGTCAGTTTGAAGACTGAAGTGCACGTGATTCAGCATATGGTCTTTTCAATAAATTGTTATACATCTGAGAGCTGGACAAGGAATTAGGATGGCAGAAGAGCAATTGATGTCTTGGACCTGTGGTGTTAGAGAAGAGTAATGAATAGCCCATGGACTGCCAAAAGAACAAGCATATATGTCTTAGAAAAAGTTCAACCAGAGTGCTCCTGGGAAGCAAAGATGGTGAAGCATCTTCTTTTATACTTTGGACATGCAGGTAGGTGATGCTATTCCTTGGAAAAAATACATTATGCTGGGAAACAGTGAAGGAGAGGTAGATTCCCAATGAGATTAGCGATTTCAGCTAATGTGTCAGAGAAGATGAGGCTAGTACAGGAATCGGGTCAGCTATTCATAGGGTTGCTATGAGTTGTACTTGACAGCACCTAAAAATAACAATAAGGACAGAGATTGGATGCTTTGCTTGCTATTCTTTTTCTGTTGCAGATACTGAGTTAAGGAATTGGTTTTGTTTTTTTTTTCCTTCTTGTTTTGATTTGTTTCTTTATTGCTATAAATTCACTCTAAATGTTTATTTTCCTGAGTCCCAGAGATTTTGGTGTGTTGTATTTTCATTCTCATTCACTTCAAGAAACTTGATATCATATATGACTCAGTAATGATCAAGCAAGGTATCATTTACTTTTTAAGTGTATGTTTTCCCCCTTTATCTTATTGTTGTT
>NW_006399831.1:14278306-14288853 GCF_000299155.1 Elephantulus edwardii
ATGAATTGCCCTGGGAAAATCTGCTGTCAGGGACCTCTCCAGAGTACTGAAATACAGAGATGTCAATCCAGAGACTAAGGTGCACCTAATCCAGACCATTGTCTTCTCCATTACATCAGAGAGCTGGACAATAACTAAGGATAACAGAAGAATTGATGTGTTTGATTTGTAGTGCTGGAGAAGAGTCTTGAACATACAGCAACTTTTATTTTTACTTGCTGTGGCATTCTGAATCTCATGTATAGGAGGATCTCTTGAGCAGATGTCCAAAGTCACCAATGAGACCTATTGTCTCAAGAGACCTTTGAAAGACCAGCTGTTGGCATCTTACATCACCTTTGTGAATTCATGCACTTTATCTGGCAACTGTGTGCTTGGTAAAATTTCTGTCTGTACTGGCTATCCCTGGGGAATGCACGTGTGTGCCTGATAGCTGGCTATTTGGGAGTGGGTTGATGTGAGTCACCCAGTCCAATCTGGGAGAGTGGGTTGATGTGAGTCACCCACTCCAATCTGTAAGAGTGAGAATTATGACTCTAGCTCTGCCTGTTGCACTTAGGTGCTTGTTTTCTTGTTATATACCTAGGTCTGTGTCTGTTGCACAATTGTGCATGTGTTGATTTCTGTCATACTTTAGACAGGAACCTGTAGGAACGGAAGTAGAATCTCTCCTTTTTTCTTTCTGTAGGATCAGAAGGAAAAGCTCTCTGTTCTTCATTCTTTGTAGCACTTTGATGACTGCTGGTATCTGATCTGACTATATGAGTAGAAGTTGCATTTTATTTGATGAGTAGAACTTGTACTGTGGCTAATGAATAGAAGTAGTATTTCTTGAGTATAATTTGTACTCTATCAGGTGAGGAAGTTATATTGTATTTGATGATTTTGTATCTGAATCACATCTAAGGATTGCATTTTTCTGTATTAACACTTTTGTTTATTTCATTTTAGATCATTGCCCAAAAGTAAGAACAAAGTTTCTACTTTTTAAAAAAAGTCTGTTAGAGAAAAAATAATCAGTATGATTAACCTGTTTGCCAATATTATTTTTATCCAAAAGAATGCTTTTTTTACTTCAGTAAAAATTTAGCTTTTGTATTTATTTTATATTTTGGTGAATAAAAGTAAGTTTTGTAAAAATCCTTAAATTACTCAGCAAGTAATGTTATTTTACCAGAGATCAAAAGAAGTTGAGTAAATCTATACATATTGGCCTTTAATATTCTATACTATAAAAAAGATAATATAGAGGGCACTTGCTATATGAGGGCAAAAATGAAGAAAATATAAATTTCTGATAGTGCCCAAATTAAGCCAGTGGTTTTTGATATGCCAGTGACACCTAGCAGTGAAGACCTAAAGTCAATGTCACTCCCCAACAGAACTGAGAAAAAGTGGCTTGTATACAATCTTTTTATCTCATATTCTTTCAGCCAGGTCTGTCCAGAACAAGGTCAAACAATATCTCCTTGGATAATTACCCAGAGGCTCTAATGTATATGTGCAATTCAAAGATATTATGAAGAGCATTCTCTTTTCTCTGTCTCAGATCAGTTAAAGTGGAAAAATTCTGACTCATCCTGTTGAGATGACTATTAAAATAACAGACTTAATTACACTAGTTTCTTTGCTAAGTGAATAGAGATTCAAGCTTTGTCAATCTAGCTGATGGCTGGTGAGGAGAGACAAATACTAACAGCTTGCCTTCGTGGGGATTATTCAAGACAATTGCTTCTCTAAGCATAATTAACATCTTACCTATGGCAAGAGCAGTCAGTACAAAAAATACAGCCTCTAACGCTGAGAGGATAGAAGGAGAATTGATGCCTTTGAGCTGTGGTGCTGGAGAAGAGTATTGAAGGTACCATAGGCTGCCAAGAAAACAAACAAATTCATCCTGGAGAGGGTTAAACCGGGCTACTCCTTGGAGGCAAGGATTCTGAGGCTTTTTCTGACATACTTTGGACATGTTGTAAGGAGGGACAGGTCCTTGGAAAGGGACATCATGCTTGGGAGGGTGGAGGGGAAGCGCAGGAGAGGAAGACCCTCTATGAGGTGGATTGATTCAGTGACTGGGGTAATCTGGATGGGTGTATCAGAGGCAGTGCGATTGGGACAGGATAGAGCAGGGTTTCGGTCTGTTGTACATAGGGTCGCTATAAGTCGCAAGCTAATCGACAACACATAACAACAAACAACAAAGCTGAGAAGAAGAAAGGGAGCTCCAAGCCTGAAAATTACAAGAGCCATTCTACAGCAACCAGATGGAAATCTTTTACATTTTTTAAAGGCTACGTAAAGCTTTCTGTAAGTACACGAATATTGGCCCAGAAGACTCAGCTAGTGTCCAAATGATTAGCCTGCCTTTTCCCCCCAGAGAATCCCTGACATTAGGTGGAGACTACAGATTGAATAAGCTGTTGGCACAAACTCAGCTGGTTAACATCACATCTAAAGTATTCAACAACCAAGAGTGCCAGACACCTCCAGATAAACCACAGAAGGTAAGACTATGAGACCCTGAGAAAAGCCCACAAAGGAATAAGGAGACCAGACAGAGACAGGGGGAAATATATATTACAAAAGAAAAGACATTAAAGGAAGGCCTACCTGAGTCCTGGGGAGGGCCCTAATCAGAAACCCTAATCAGAAGACCCACATTCCAGTTGGAAGATGACTGAACTGTTACTGAACCCAAGGGTTCTTTCCGTAGTCAGTTGCCAATAAGACAGAGAGATTGCAATACCCATATGTACTTTATTACAGATCTGAGAGGACAGTGAGTTCCCATCAAAAATTACCTCTTCATCTGGGAGTTGTCATCAGGTTTTATACCAGGTTGAGACACTAACTCACTTAACAATGCACTTTTGTTGGTAAAATCAAAGAATTTCTATATCTGGAAAAAAACCCCAAACATTCACACAGAGATACGAGTAAATATGCAACCTATAAACTAGTTAACATATGACTGAGGAAAACAAGTTTTGGAAAAATAAAAGCTAATTTACTAAAGGCTACTTCTTTTCCAGGCAGATTAAGTAATAATTTACGTATGACTGGGGAAAACAGTTACAAAGAGGTAAACACATGTGGGAAAGATGCCTGTCCTCTCCTGGTAAATTCAATGTGGTTTGTCAGTGACTTCTGTCATCCCTGTTGCCTCCTTCACAAACCAAGGACCCCAGGCAACAGTGATTGCTCAGTCATATGTAAATTGTACCTTAAACTCCCTGTTTACTAGGAAGGGAAATGCATTTTTCCTGGATTAGCCTTTCCTTTTCGAAACTATTTTGCTCAGTCATATGTTAACTATTTCATAGTTATCTGTTTTCTAGTAACTATTTGTAAATGTTCTTTTCAAAGGTAGAAATTCCATAACTTTAACCAACAAAAGTATAACCCACTTATAAAACCCTAATGACCACTCCCAGATAGGAAGGCAGTTTTGAGAAGAATCTCACTGCTTTCCCCCAATTCTGAAATAAAGTGCTTTGGTTATTGTAATCTGTCTGTTTTTTTGGCAACAGACAATGGAAAGAACCCCTTGCATTCAGTAACAAATATACAAGTTGAATAGGTATGGATAAAGGGTACAGTCCTGATGCAAAGCTTTCTAGATTTTAAAACATGCAGTGTTTCCATGCACTTCTCAGATAATAGCTTTTTGCTCTCGCTATAGTTTTTGCTTGACCACAATTAAATGTGCTGGGATTCCCATTATTCTCAATGTCAGCTGTAGTTTGTTATGATCCACACAGTCAAATACTATTGCAATAAAGCGCAAATAGGCATCTTCTGCTTTCAGCCAAGATCCGTGTGACATCAACAATGATATCCTTGGTAACATGGCATCTTCTAAACCAGCTTGAATTTCTGGTAGTTTTCTGTCAATGTGCTGTTCTAGAAATTCTTTAATCAGCAGCAGCAAAATTTTTCTTGCATGTGAAATGAATACTGTTGTTGTTCTTAAGTCCTTTCGAGTCGTAGGTGACTCATAGTGACCCTATGAACGAAATTCCTCAACACTTGTGTGACTTGCATCCTTTCTCCAGGTTCATAGGGTTTCCAGAGGTGAGCTATTACAGAAGTGAATGCCACTGCTGCTTCTAAGCTTGTTTTAATCGGGGAGATCTACCAAACACTGTCTGCCATGGGTGACCATTATCACATTTGACACATCAGTGTCACAGTGTTCAGCTTCACAGTAACCACAAGTTACCACTGTGCCGCAAGTGAACATACCAGGCTATACGACCTAGAGGAATGTTTGACCGAAAACAATGAAAAACAGTGTTTGATAATTCCCACACTCCAAATCCACCAATTGCCCCATGGGAAAAAATGGGTAATCTCCTCATGTATGATTTATGACCTTTGAAAACCTACTGGAGCGTCAGGTATGATGAGTTGATTTAGACTTGATTTAGACATAACAACAAGATTAATTTTAAAAGTACTTAATTCATTTTTACAACTGAGTAATATTCCAGTGAATAGCTATGTCACATTTTGTTTTTCATGTATGCACTTATAAACATTTAAGGTTGGTTTTTTTTTACAAATAACATTGTTATAAATATTTGTTAGAAGACTTTGTGTGGAAAATGTTCTCCTTGAAACTATTCATAGAAATGGAGTAGCTAGATAATTTGGTAACTTTTGAACAATTGTTAGACTATTTTCCAGTGTGACTTGGAGTTATTTACTATCAACATTTATTCTCTTGGTGGTGATCTCTTTTTAGTCTGTGGTTTAAAATATCATAAATATACTGATGACTCACAAACTTACACTTGTAGCCTAGAACTGTCCTCTGAATTTTAAGTCCACATGATTCAGTGAATGGGGTAATGGGGATACGTGTATCAGAGACAATAAGATTACCACAGGATAAACCAAGGTTTAGGACTGATGTTCATAAGGTCGCTATGAGTCGCAGGCAACTAGGTGATACATAACAACAACAATGGTCCACTTGATGGAATACGGATTTAATTTAAGAAGCAATCTCATTCAATAAGCTGCAAATCATTCCACAAGCTGGACTATATGAAAAAGAATGTGGCATACCAATTGGAGAGAGACTTATCAACAGCCCGCATTATGCAGATGACACAATCCTGCTTGCTGAAAAGTAAGAACACTTGCTACAGAAGATCAATGATTACAGCCTACAATACGGATTACACCCCAACATAAAGAATATAAATATCCTCTGCACTAATAGGAAACATCATGACACATGGAGAAAATATTAGAGTTGTTCATGATTTCATGTTGCTTAGATCCACAATTGACACCCTTGGTACCAGCACTCAAGAGGGATCAGAGATGTATTACATTGAGAAAGTCTTCTGTCAGAAACCTTTCCAAAGTGCCAGGGAGCAATGATATAATTGTAAAGACTAAGGTACTTCTGATGAAAACCATGGTATTTTCAATCACTTGCTATGCCTATGAGAGATGGGTATTGACTAATGATGACAGAAGAACTGCTGTCTTTGAGTTGTAGTGTTGAAAAAGAGTACTGAGTATCCCACGGAATTCTAAAAGAACAAATAGCCATATCTTGAAAAAAGTGTAGCCAGAGTACCCTTTAGAGTCAGAGATGGTGAAACTTAATCACACATACGTTGAACATGTTATTAGGAGAAACTAGGCCATGGTCTTCAAAATTGCTTATTGTGCCTTAGAGAGCTGGACAATGAATTAGGATGACGGAAGAACTGATGTCTTTGAATTGTACTGGACAAGAACCTTGAACACAACATTGACTGCTGGAGTTCTGGAGAAGGTAAAACCAACTTCTCCTTTGAAGGCAAGGATTTTGAAGCTTTGTCTCACATACTTTGGGCATCATACTTGGTAGAAGGACAACACAGAAGAGGAAGACACTTTAGGAGATGGATTGGCACAGTGACTGAGTTAATAGCTGCACTTGTGTAGGAAACAGTGAGCTTAGCTCAGGATAGGGCAGAGCTACTGTGCATAGGGTCATTATGAATCGCAGGTGACTCAACAACAAATAACAACATTCCTTGGAATGGGACATTGTACTTGGAAAGGTGAAAGGTTAGGGAAAGAGAGGGAGACTCTCAGTGAGGTGGATTGACACAGTGATTGTGGCAAGGGTCTCAAATATGCCAGAGATGATGAAGATGGCACAGGATAAGGTTCAGATCTGTTGATCATAGGATTGTTATGATTCATGTTCCACTTGATAGAAACTAATACCAACAATGCAAACTAACAATGGCCCATTACCTATTAACATATCCAACAACAAACTCTTGATTTTTTCTTTCATCTCATAATCCTAGTCTTACATTCCTCTTCACTGTTTTTTCAATTAAGGGAGCTATGGTGACATAGGTAATAGGTAGTAGGTGTTTTGTTTTTTTTTTTTTATTCCAAGGGTTGCACTATTCCAGAGTTTTAAATCTATCAGTGACTCTACAGTAGTAAGATAGATACTCTCCTTTTGATATGATCTACAACCTCAGAAACCCAGTGGAGGGGCAGCTGTAAATCAGAATACACTCAAAGGCAGTAAGGTTTTTTTTTCTCAATTAATGGTGGCTCCATCATTCATATGTGCAGGACAAATGATACCTCAGATTCACTCTTAACTCTTCTTCCTCTTTTTTTTGTACCCCACATTTAATCTTATTGTTATATTTCAAAATACTCTTCCAACTTCTCTGTTGGGGTCTCTATTCCATGATCCAAATCCCTGACACTTCTCTACTCTATCATTACAACTGCTCTCTAATTGGTAAAACTGTTTTAGCTTTGGATCTGTTTCAATTTATTGTCAACAGAGCACGCCAGGTAATTTTTTTAAAAAACCTTCCACAGATATTTCATTTCACTCAGAGTAAAATTCCAACATGTTAAAGCCTGTGAAGTGCTATATGACCTGGCTCCTCATTCCTGTTCTGACTCACTCACTCACTCACTTACTTGCTCATTCACTTCTCACTCACTGTGTTTCAGGCACACTGGCACACTGGCTTCCTTGTTTCTTTAAAAGACCAGCTGTTCTCTTAAGGTTTGTGGTTTATGTTCTCTCTACCCGGAATGCTATTCCTACTGTTACCAACATATTTCACTTCTTCAACTAATCTTTGCCAAAATGTTTTCTCCACAAAATCCTTCCTGTTTTATTCAAGTCTGAAATTTTCATTCCCAAATCTTGGCATTCCTTTCCTGATTAGAAATTAAAAAACAAACTAAAAAACCAAAAACAACTCACTTGCTTTTCAATCCAAACCAACTGATGTCCATCTTTTACCTGCAGATCTACTGGTAGACTTGAACCACCAGAGAGATAGCATCTTTGAGTCCACAGTGCAACTTCCTGTGGATTATACCACCAGAACTCCCTTTTCCCAACTTAAAGTTTTGTCTTTTCCTCTGTAGCATTTATTGTATTCTGATATATTAAGAAATTTACTATTTATTTTTCTCTATTCCTCCTAGAATGCAATTTTCATGAGGAAAGTGACTTATTTGTTTTATTTACTGACTCATAGCTCCTTGAATAGAGCTTTGTACATATTAATATTTTAATAAACATTTATATAATGAACAATAAAAATACACAAAATAAACTACACAACATTATTTAAAAATTCCATTTTAATGACATCGTGTAAGTTGTTTCTATTGTCATTGTCCTACTTTTCTCCCCTGTACATTAACTCTTCCTTTGGATGTTGATAGCCTCTTGTGATGATTCTCTGGCCACTGCCCCACTCTGGCTATAGTCATTTACTTTCTGGAGAAGAAAGAAGTGCCAGGGAATATAAATTCATAGGAATAACTTACAGTCATAACATTCTTACCCTTTCCTTACTGTAACACGGAGTTGTGTTCTACACAGTATCCCTGAGATCCTCAGAGGAACTCAATTCTAGTTGCCTTGCTAATTAATACACCTTTGAATTGACTTCTTCACTGCTATACTTTCCCAATTCCCTACCGATGTCTTTTGGGATCATCTCTCAAGTAAACTGTATGCTAATTGATAGTCCTGCAGGGCTGACTCACCAACATGACCCTTCCTTTGCCAAGAGATGGCCCACCTAGCATTGTCATCAACAGCTATAACCAATCAGCAAACTCTATGACCACTTCCTCTGCCAAGAGACAGCCCCTTTCCACCAAGCTGTTAAAAGCCTGTTCATCTCAAGTGCAAAATTCTCTGACCCATCCTGTGCCTCTGCGCCCCTCTCTCTCCCCCCCTCCCCCTCCCCTCCTTTCTCTCTGCCCTGAGGTAGTGAAACTCACCTAAGAGCCCCAATAAAAGCTTCTTTGCATGTGTCTCTGGGCTGTTCCTTTGCCTAGGACCAGGATCCCTCAGAGTCCAGCCTTCTTCTGTCAGCAGTAAGTCCACGTGGTACCCCTTTCCCTCCCTCCCTGCTCTGTCTCCAGGCTCCCTGTCTGCAATTGTGGCCACATCAGGGCCACATCAGGGATCTTTGATTCCACTAGACCAGGACTAGCCTCAGGGCCTCGGTGTCTGTGGGGATGCCCCAGCCACCTTGCTGAAACTTCTGTCTTTCTTTTGTGTGAACTGATCGTTGAAACACTGACATGTCTCCACACAGTGCTCAGGGAGGACAGATGATGGGATTATAAGTGTCTAAATTTGACCCTAAATCACAACTACGCTGTTTACTTTCAAATTGGCTTTGAGTACAAAATCACTTAAACATAAAGAAGAAGAAATGAAATTTTTTCTGCTCTGACTCTTGGCCTCAGTACCCACTTGATAACCACCTCTTTGGATTCTTACATTCTGATGGCTTTAGACAGCTATTGTCATAGGTTAGGCAAAGCCTCAGAAGTTTCCTATATCCAAGCTTTTTTGGCTTCCTTGCTCTCATCCACACCTCTGTTCACTGTTTTCATTGCACACATGTTTCTTGCTTGGAAAAATCCAAAACTTTATTCTCTTCCACTTTCTTCTCCTGTTACCACTCCAACCTCTGACCCTACTTTCTTCAACCCGGACCCTCCTAAAGATTTAGTCTCCTTCCCCCATAATCAATTGCACCTACTGCGGCTCCATCTCATCCTCAACCCCTCCAAACCCAAAATCTTCTCACACTGCGGTACCCTCTCTCTTTTCCTATTAGCTCTCATACATGTTCTCATGACCCACCATCTAAGTGCAGTTCAATTTCCCCACTTCCTGAGTTCCTCTGCCCTCTATGGGAAGTTGCAGGCACCAAAGGAGTTGTTCGTGGCCATGGTCCCTACTCTTTGCCTGATTTGTCCAGTATTGAAAAATGCCTTGTTCTTTTTCTTCTAACTCCACTCTTTACCATAAAGAATTTTGCTACCTAATGCGAGCTTATGACCTTACCTGGCATAATCTCCAAGTTATCCTTACCTCTACCCTCACATCTGATGAAAAAGACTGCGTTTTAGCAGCTACCTACACATACATGTACAACAGCACACATGTAGATAACTGAAAGGGCAACTGAGGCTGAGCTTTCAGGTATGGACATACAAAGGAAGAGGAACAGTTGTAAGCAGGCACTAGTGATTGGAACATGGAATGTGAGAACCATGAATGTAGGAAAATTAGAAATTGTTAAGAAAGAAATGGAACACATAATTATTGACATACTAAGTATTGGAGAGATGAGATGAACTAGCATGGGGCATTTTGAGTCAGACGATCATATGATATATTACTCCAGAGATGAAAACGCAGGAAAAATGGAGTTGCTGTCATAGTTAAAGTAATTTCTAGATTCGTCTTGAAGTACAACATTGTGAGTGATAGGATAATATCCATACACGTAAAAGGAAGTCCAGTGAATACCACTATCATTCAGATATATGCACCAACAACCAGAGCCAAAGAAGAAGAAATAGATGATTTCTACCAACTTATACAGTTGGAGATCGATCAAACATGCAATCAAGATACTTTGATAATAATGGTGACTGGAATACAAAAGTTGGGAACAGAGAAGAAGAATCAGTAGTTGGAAAACACGGACTTGGTGAGAGAAATGAAGCTGGAGATAGAATGATTGAATTTTGCACAATCAATGACCTATTCGTTGCAAATACATTTTATAAGAAAAATTAATGCAGGTTATACACATGGATTCCACCTGATGGTATGCATAGGAATCAGATCGATTATATGTGGGGAAGAAAACCGCTGGAGAAGCTCAATATCAGCTGTGAAAACAAGGCCAGGAGCTAATTGTGGAACAGACCACCAGTTACTCATATGCAAGTTCAAGATGAAGTTGAGGAAAATTAAACCAAATCCACGGGAACCAAAATATGACTTTGAGTTCATCCCACCTGAATTTCAGAACCATTTCAGGAACAGGTTTGAGGCCTTGAACACTAGTGAGCGAAGATCTGATGAGTTGTGGGAGGATGTCAAATGTATCGTCCAGGAAGAGTGCAGACGGTCATTAAAAAGACAGAAGAGGAAGACAAGACCAAAATGGATGTCAGATGAAACTCTGAAGATTGCACTGGAGCACAGAGAAGCCAAAAACAAG
>NW_006399831.1:14290308-14296564 GCF_000299155.1 Elephantulus edwardii
AATGTCAAGAAGACAAAGATTCTCACCACTGGACCAATTGGCAGCATCAGGATGGGTGATGAAGAGATTGAGATTATTAACAACTTTAGTCTGCTTGGCTCCATGGTCAACACTCTTGGCACCAGTAGCCAGGAAATCAAACAACATATTGTGATGGGAAAGTCTGCTGTTAGGGACCTCTCCAGGGTACTGAAGAGCAATGGTGCCACTCTGGAGACTAAGGTGTGTCTGATGCAGGCTGTGGTCTTTGTAATCACTTGTTATACATCAGAGAGTTGGACAATGACTAAGGAGGATAGAAGGAGAATTGATACCTTTAAGCTGTGGTGCTGGAGAAGAGTATTGAATGTATCCTGGACTGCCAAGAAAACAAACAGATTCGTCCAGGAGAGGGTTAAACCAGGTTTCTCCTTGGAGGCAAGGATTCTGACATACTTTGGACATGTTGTAAGAAGGGAGAGGTCTTTGGAGACGGACATCATGCTTGGGAGGTAGAGGGACAATGCAGGAGGAGAAGACCCTCTATGAGGTGGATTGATTCAGTGACTGGGGTAATCGGGTTGGGTGTGTCAGAGGCAGTGAGATTGTCACAAAATAGAGCAGGGTTTAGGGCTGTTGTACATAGGGTCGCTATGAGTCACAAGCAACTTGATGCACATAACAACAACAACCACCTACACATACACAGATCAGACACAAGTCACAGATTAGACGCAAGTCACAGACCAGACAATGCCTGTAGGCACAGTAGCTATCCCAACTGGAATGATCAACATGGCCAAGAAGGCAGGCTTAGGCATGATAATATGATCCAGTATCTCTTAGCAGGCATGCAAGGTGCCACCCAGACAGTCATTAATTATAATAAATGCCAAGAAGTGACACAAGGGCCAGATGTGAATTCGCCAGTCTTAAATAAACTAACTGAAGCTCTAGCCTAGTACATAGATCCATCAACTGCTTCAGGGTCTACAGTTTTAGCCACTTATTTCATAACACAATCTGCACCTGACATAAGAAAATAAATCAAAAAAGCTGAGGATGAACCCCAAGCACTCATCTGTGATTTGGTAATCAAGGCTTTTAAAGTTTAATTTCAGGGAGGACAGAGCTAAAACAATAAAACAGGCTTGTATGCATCAAAAGGTATCTCTCCAGACCCAAGCAATTGTAATAGCTCTCTGGCAGGCACTTCACTGTAAAAAGGGACCTCAACAAGGTCTCCCTTCAAAGTCTACTTCACCGAGTTCATGCTTCAAGTGTGAGATAGGTGATCATTGGACATGGCAATGCCTATGCCCCCAGCCGCCAGCAGAGCCTTGTCCAGCCTGCAAACAATCAGGCCACTGGCAAAGCCGCTGACCCCTAGTGTTGAGCTCATCCTCTGCACCTCAATGCCAAGGACAAGCTTACAGTCACCCGACAGTCCCACGTTTTGAGCACCTCAGCCTAATGGACGAGGACTGAGGCTGGACTCGAGGACCCCTATTACTCTCACTGAGCCTCAGGAGACTATAATGGAAGCTAGTAAATCTGTTTCCTTTTTAGTAGACATGGGGGCTACCTTCTCTGTCCTTTTTGCCTTCTCGGGCACCACAACTCCTTCCCAGGTCACAGTCATGGAAATTTGTGGAAAGCCTACTTACCCACGCAAGACTCCTCCCTTGCCATGAAAGATATCTTTCTCACTCTCCTTTTTTAGTTATGCCCTCTTGCCCTGTCCCCCTATTAGGTAGGGAAATTCTCCAAAATCTCCATGCCACTATTTCTATATCTCCAGGGCCTTCCCCACTTCCCTTCTTCTCCCACTAATTTCTCACCTATCAACATCCTCTACTTCTGATCATCTTTTACCTCCTGGTATTGTTAATTCTGTAGTCTGGGATACCTCAAAGCCTGTAGTAGCCTACCATCACCCACCTGTTCATATTTGTCTTAAAGATCCTACTACATTTCTGTCATGCCCCCAGTTTCCCATCTCAGAATCTCATCTTTGTGGAATCTGCCCTTATTATTACCAAGCTTCTCAGCTAAGGCCTTCTAATACCTACCAGCTCCCCATGTAACACTCCCATCTTGTCAGTACACAAACCCTCAGGTGCTTACAGGCTTTTCCATGACCTACATCTTGTTAATAAGGTGTCCTCCCTATCCACCCAATAGTTCCTAACCCCTACACCTTGCTTTCTTATATACCTCCTGAAACTACACATTTCACTATCCTTGATCTTAAGGATGCTTTCTTTACTATTCCTTTACATCCTGACTCCTGCTTCTTGATTGCCTTTACCCGGACAGACCCAGACACACACATAGCACAACAACTAAGCAGAACAGTTCTCAGGATCCAACCAGGATGCTGGCAATCACTGTTAATGACTTGGCTAACCCCAATTATAAGCCTATTACTAAAAAGAATTTTCTTTTTATTAGTAGCACCATGTCTACTAAAATTTTTGCAGCTCATATCATGAAATTTCTCATGTCGCAGTTAACCAGAAGTTGAGTAACATCCTTACACCCAACTGCCCAGAAGAGTCATCTCCCAGCCTTCTCCTCCATCCCCATAATGACCTCTCTCAGCAAGAAGCAACCAGAGAGAATACGTCACCCCTTTATAACAAAAAAAGAAAAAAAAGCTGCGATGATAGGCCTGCAGGGATAACTCACCAACACAACCACTTCTGCCAAGAGACAGTCTGCCCAGCAACGTCATCAGCTGTTGCCCAATAGTGCCAACCATCATAGTCAATCAGAAAGTGCCATGACCACTTCCTCTGCCAAGAGAAAACCACTTCCCACCGAGCTGTTAAAATCATGTTCAACTTCACGTCACATGTGAACTTCTCTGCCCTGTCCTGCCCCCCTTCTCTGGACCAAGGCAGTGAACCTCACCTGAAATCCCCAATGAAAGCTTATTTGCTTACTTTCAATTTCCATGTCTGTTTTACATAATACTAATTTCTTTACTACTGGGGTTAACAAGCTAAAAACCCATGTTTAAAATCTTTGCTTGTGTTTCTATTACCTATTGAGGGAACTCTGCTGGCCCAGTAGATGAGGAGTTACATTGTCAACCTAAAGGCTAGTGCTTCAAGTCCACAAGCTGCTCTGAGGGAGAAAGATGGTACTTTCCTCTGAATGGTATACAACTCCTGAAAACTCACTGGAGAGTCAGCTGTGAGTCTGTTCTGACATAAGGGCAGTGAGGTGGGTAAGAGAGATCTTATCCACATGCACATATACTTTGTCTTCCACTTGTCTTTCCATTCTCAAAAAGAAAATACTGAGTAAAGACAATTATAGTATATTTTAAAACTAACTTTGAGTCCTTACTGTAGAAATTTCTAGTCCATATTTTATGTTTCAAGTACTAGTTAAAGATGAGTTTATCCTCCTCAGTGCCTACAGAACTTAGCTCTGGGACACAGGACCTTGGGTGGGGCCTCAGTTGCCTTCTCCATTGTCTGTGAAACTCTGTGCCAACCTCAAGACCTCCAGAAAACTAACTGTAGGAAGACATCAAGGGGGGGTGTCATCCATGAAGAGAGGAAAAGGTCATTACAAAGATAGAGGAGAAAGAGAAAAACAAAATGGATGCCAGAAGAGACTATGAAAATTGCATTAGAGTATCAAGAAATCGAAACAGAAGGAAGTGATGTCAAAGTAAAAGAACTAAACAGAAGATTTCAAAGGGCAATTTGAGAAGATAAAGAACAATATGAAGAAATGTGCAAAAAGCTGGTGTCAGAGAACAAAAAGAGAAGAATTCCCTTGGCATTTCTCAAGCTGTAAAACCAAAAAAACATATTCAAGTCCTGAGTTGCAACACTAAGAGATGCTTTGGCAAAGGAAGCATCAAAAGAATATAGAAGGAATTTAGAAAGCTTTTGTACCAAAAATAACTAGTCTACACGAACAATTTCCAAGAAACAACATATTAGCAAGAGGCAATGGTGATGAAGGAGGAAGTTCAGGCTGCTCTGAAAGATGTGGCAAAAAATATAGACCCACGAATTGATGGAATACCAAATGACATATTCCAACAAACAGATAGATGCTGCCCTGGATATGCTCACTGTGTTGTGCCAAAAAATCTGGAGGGCAACTACCTGGCCAACTGTCTGGAAGAGATTAATATTTATTCTCATTCCAAAAAAGGTGATCTCACAGAGTGTAGAAATTATCAAACAATATCACTAGTATCACACACTAGCAAAGTTCTGTTGAAAATTATACAGAAATGATTGAAACAGTACATTGAAAGAGAACTACCAGAAATACAAGGTGGGTTTAGAAAAGGTTGTGGCACTAGAGACATTATTGCCAATGTCAGATGGATCTTGGTAGAAAGCAGAGAGTACTAGAAGAATGTTTCATTAACTGCAAAGGCACTTGACTGTTGTGGATCACAACAAATTATAGCTAACTTGGATGAAAATGGCAATCCCAGAACACTTGATTGTGCTTAGGCAAAAGCTATACCTAGACCAAGAAGCAATACTCAGAACAGAGCAATAAAACACTGCATTGTTCAAAATCAGAAAAGTTGTATGTCAGGGATGCATTCTGTCCCCATACCTTTTTAATCTATATGCAGAACAGATCATTTGGAAAGCAAGGCTTTATGAGGAAGAGTGTGGCATCAAGATTGAAGGAAGACAGATGACACAACCTTTCTTACTGAAACTGAAGAACCTGAAGTGCTTGCTGCAGAAGGTCAAGGACTGTAGTCTTACATATGGATTGAAGCTCAGCATCAAGAAGACAAAGATTCTCACCACTGGGCCAGTTAGCAACAACAAGATAGATGGAGAAGAGATTGAGGTTGTTAGTAATTACAGCTTTCTTGGCTCTACAATCAACACTCTTAAAATACCAGCATACAGGAAATCAAAAGACAAATTGCATTGGGAAAATCTCCTGTCATGGACCTCTCTAGAGTGCTGAAGAGCAATAATGTCAGTCTGGAGACAAAGGTGCTCATAATCTACGCCATGGTCTTCTCAATTATTTATGATTCAGAGAGCTGGACAATGACAAAGGATATCTGAAGAAGAACAGATGCCTTCAAATTGTGATGCTAGAGAAGAGATTTGAAGATACCATGGACTGCCAAGAAAATAAATTGGTCTGTCTTGGAGCAGATGAAACCAAGTCTTTCATTGAAGACTAGGATTTTGAAGCTCCATCTCACATACTTTGGGCATGTGGCCAGGAGAGACAGGTCCTTGGAGAAGGACATAATGCTTGGAAGGGTGGAGGGACAACGCAGGAGAGGAAGACCCTGGATGAGATGGATTGATACAGAATCTGGGCCAATGGTGTTGGTGTGTCAGAATTAGTGAGACTGGCTCAGGACAGGGCAGGGTTCAGAGCTGCTATACATAGGGACACTATACGTTGCAGGTGACTCAACAAAAACATACTATATTGGTTGTTTTTTATTTAAGCCTCTTGTTTAGGGTCGACAAGAATTCAGGCAGGGTATTTGTATTCAGAAGTTGGTTGTTATTATATTTTGGAGGAACATTCTTCTAAGTGGTAGAGCACTCTTCTGTCAATATGCTGTACTGAGGTAACATGGGGTTGCTGTGATGCTAAACCTTGTGCCATTGGGGTATCAAATGCCATAGCAGTTAACAATGGCAGACAGTGTTTTGTGGAGTTCCCAGTTTAAGACAGGTTTGGAAGCAGGAGTGGCATCCACTTCCTAAACAACATGCTTCTGGAAACTCTCTGAACTTTAATAAATGATGATAGTTATAGAAAGGCTTCAGGCCTTTTGTTCATAGGGCCACTATGAGTTGTGCTCAACTTGACTCAACAACAACCATATGAACAAGAGCTAATGGTAATGAAGGATGAAGTTTAAACTGCTCTGAAGGAATTGGCAAAAAAAAAAGTCCCCAGGGATCAATGGGTTACCGATTGACATGCTTTAATTAACAGATGCAAACCTACATATGCTCACCAGTCCATGCCAGAAAATTTGGAGGACACCTGCCTGGTCAAATGACTGTAAGAGATCCATATTTGTTCCCATTTTCAAGAAAGTTGATTCAACAGAATGTGGAAATTACCAAACAATATCATTAATATAGCATATAAGCAAAATAGTGCTGAAGAGGTTTTTAAAAAAAGAAAAACTGGATGAAGTATGTTTACGGCATTGAAGTCTATGGGGGAGAGAATAGTCTAAAAGTATTATATTTTAGGGCATTATTTTTATCGTAGGAGTATGCAATGAGGGTTG
>NW_006399831.1:14296669-14300820 GCF_000299155.1 Elephantulus edwardii
GTGCGGGGAGAAGGGTGCAACAATGAATTAATGGAATCCCAAAATCTCTGTAGATGTTCATTGAAATGAAAAATAAACAACCTAAATTAAAAAAAAAACCTAATGAAAAAAAAAAAAAGATTAGAACAATACATTAAAAGGGAACTTCCAGAAGTTCAAGCTTGGTTTAGAAGAGGCGATGACACAGGGTATATCACTGAAGATATCAGATAGATCCTGCATGAAAGCAGAGTATAAGAAAATAATGCTTGTTTTTGTTTATTGACTATGCAAAGACATTTGACTGTGTGGATCATAATAATCCAAGGCTAACATTTAGAAAAATGGAAATCCCAGGACACTTATTTGTGTTCAGTGTGAAATCTATACCTAGATCAAGAAGCTATTGATTGAACAGGCAAGGGAACACTTCATGATTTAAAATCAGGAAGGGATGAAAATGTGTGTGTGTGTGTGGATTGATTATAGGTTTGTACAATTTGAAGGGTGGGGGTGAGAGAAATTGGAAGAATCTGGTCTGAAAAACAATGTATTTGAATTTTGTAAATAAACTAGTATAAATTAAAATAATCAGGAAGGGTACACATCAGGAATGTGTCCTTTCTCCATAGCTATTCTGTTTCTATCCGGAGCACATAATTCACGAAGCTGAACTCTATGAAAAGGAAGGTGGCATCAGAATTTTAGCAAGATTCATCAACAACCTGTCTTATTCAAATTACACAAACTTCCTTGCTAAAAGTGAGAACTTGAAAGGCTTGCTGCAGAAGATCTTTTTGTGTGGACTATATTGTAACATAAAATAAAAGGTCCTCAGCATAGGGTCAAGAAACAACATCATGATAGATGAAGAAGGTGTCAATAATTTCATTTTGCTTGTATCAGTAATCAACACCTTTGGTACCAGCAATCAGGAGAGCAAGAGATGTATTTCACTAGTTAAGAACACTGTCAGAGACCTCTCCCAAATGTTGAAGAGATTGATGTCAGTTTTAAGACTAAAGTGTGCTTAATTCAGAACATACAGTACTGATTATCCTATGGACTGCTAAAAGGACAAGTAGATATGCCTTAGAAAATGTGCATCCCAAGTGCATCCCTTAAGAGGTAAAAATAACAAAATGTTATCTTTCATACTTCGGGCATGTTGCTAGAAGAGGTGGTTCCTTGGAAAGACAGAGGGTCAATGAAAGAGGGAAGATGCTTAATGAGATGGATTGACACAGTGAATGCAGTAATGGATGTGTGTCAGAGATGACAAAGATGGCATAGGATAGGACAGGGTTCAGGTGCGTTGATCTTAGGGTCGCTATGAGTTGAATTTAACTTGATGGCACCTATCAACAACTATAAGTGTTTGTCATACACTTTAAAAGCTAGAAACATCGCATATTTACTATGTTGGTCTTTTTTTGTGGCTAGGTCATGGACAAAATGATCCATGTTTGGTTAAGTAGTTGTACATTGTCCCTGTTTTGTTTGGGAGGTTAATGCAAGGAAACAAAACGAAGACTGGTCTGTTGGTGTTGGCTGTTTTAGCTACTTTTAGTTTCTGGAGAAAATATTGGTGATGTGAGAGTACAAGTTCTACCATTTAATGCTGGTAGGGTGGGCAGTACAAGCTATAATACCAAGAGCAGCAATTGTCCAATGGAATTATAATGTTAATTACATATACTCTTCTCTAGCTCTTGTTGTTAGCTGTTGTTGATTTGATTCTAACTGGTAGGGAACCATGTCATAGAATTTTCAAAATTGTGGTCTTTTGGAAGTTGATTACTAGATCTGCTTTCTGAAGTACTTCTGAGTGGGTTTGAATTATTCTGGTGGCCTAGTGGCAAGAAGCTACATTGCAATCTCAAAGGCACACAGTTCAAGGCCTCCAGCTGCTCTGTGGGAGAAGGAGAGGCAGTCTCCTGCGCAATTAGCTGCCTCTAAAACCTGCTGGAGGGTCAGCTACGGGTTGGTTCCGACACTATGGTACACAACTCTTTGGCTAGTAGTTGAACACTTAATTGATTGTCCTATCCAGGGACTCATGGAATTCTTAAGTTGTCTAATTTTAAAATGTAATTAATGAAAAAACTAATGAGGTATTTTCTTTGTATTTTGAATGTCATTGGGGAAAATCGGCTGTTAGGGACCTCTCCAGACTACTGAAGACCAACAGTGTCAGTCTAGAGACTAAAATGTGCCTGACCCAAGCCATGATCTTTGCAATTGCTTCCTATGCATCAGAGAGCTGGACAATGACTAAAGATGATAGAAGAAGAATTGATGCCTTTGAGTCCAATGGTGATGGAAAAGGGTTTTGAACATACCACAGACTGCCAAGAGAATAAACAGATCTGTGCTAGAGAGGGTGAAACCAGGCTACTCCTGGGAGGCAAGGATTTTGAAGCTCCATCTCACATATTTTGAGCATGTTGCCAGAAAGGATCAGTCTTTGCAGAAGCTGGGAAGGGTGGCACAGCACAAGAGAAGAAGACGCTGGATGAGATGGGTTGACTCAGGGACTGGGGTGATGGGTTAGTTATGAAGGAGACAATGAAATTTGCTCGATATAGATCAAGGTTCATAGCTGTTGTACATAGGGTTGCTATGAGTTTCAAGTGACTCAGTGGCACATAACAACAACAACAACAATATGTACACTTAAAGCTCATCTCTATTTTGTTGTTGTTAGGTGCTGTCAAGTCGATTACAACTCATAGCTACCCTATGAACAACAGATCTGAATCCTGTCTTATCCTATGTTAGAACTAGCTCTATTTCAAATTATTTCATTTTACTTGGTTTTCACTTTCATTTTATTTTGTTGTCCACAGTCAACACTCATGCAAGCAACAGTTAAGAAATCAGATTATTTGGTGTGCTACATTGGGCAAATCTGCTGCCAAGGATTTCTTTCAAGTGCTAAAGAGCAAGAATATAACTCTAAATACTAACACAAGCCATGCCATTTTTAGTAGTTTTATATGCATGTTAAAGTTGGGCAATGAAAAGGAAGACTGATGAAAAATTATTACTTTTGAATTGTGATACTGGCAGATTATTGACTGTAGAATAGACTGCCAAATGAACATACAAATCCGTCTTGGAGGACGTTCAGCCATACTGCTGGTTAAAAGCAAGCATGGTGAGATTTTGTTTTACATATTGTGGGCATTTTATCAAGAGGGGCCAGCCCTTGATAAAGGTTATTATGCTTGGAAAAGTAGAGTGAAGGAAAAGAAGGACCTCAGTGAGATGGATGGAAACAACGACACCAACAATGGGTTTCATTTAGCACAGCAGAGATTGTGAGGATGGTGCAGGATCAGGCAGGGGTCATTTGGTTGTACATCAGGTTGCTATGAATTGGAGCTGAGGGTAAGTGTGTCAGAGACAGTAAAGCTGGCACAGGATAGAGCCGGTTTCAGCGATTCAATGGCTCCTAACAACAACAAGAAGAACAATATATTTGAAATACTCAATAATTACATGTGATTATAACTCCAATGTTACACTCAACAGCTCTTCACTATTGAGTCAGAAAAGATTGAGCCATTGAATTTCCAAACTTGTAAATTGCACAGGAAATGACTTCTCTTTCTCCAACAGTGCTACTGGCAGATTTGAACATCTGGGGCAGTATGACCTTTGAGTAGTAGCACAACTCTTGACAGACCATGCAACAGCCTTGAAGTTCAGAGGCCTCGGGCAGACAGTCTTCACATAGGACCAGGTGTATGCTGTGATTTCTGCACTGATTTTGATTGCAGAGACTCCTATCTCTGATACATCTGTTAACTAATTAATATCTTTCTTTCCTTTTTTTTGGCAACATAAATACTTCATTGTTTTGATTTTTTTAAAGAAATCAGCCTTTGTGTGATAATTCAAACATTTACAGATCTTTTAGATATTCTTTGAAATAATACTGTTAACATCTCAACTGCTTTTGAGTAAAAGTTTGCACACAAAGAAATACGAGTTGAAAAAGAAAAATGGTAAAAGAGTAATGCCAATAATACTTGGTTGTTACTTTACACATTCATTTGTTGTTGTTGTTGTTCTTATGTGCCGTCAAGTCGCTTGCGACTCATAGCGACCCTATGTACAACAGCCCTAAACTCTGCTCTGTCCTGTGCCAATCGCACTGTCTCTGA
>NW_006399831.1:14300920-14302392 GCF_000299155.1 Elephantulus edwardii
AAAAAAGGAAGCCACAGACTGGGAAAAAAACATTTGGTAATGACATAACAGATAAGGGACTTATATTCAGAATTTATAAAATACTGAGTACCACAACAAGATAAAGGTAAATAATCCAATTGAAAAATGGGCACAGGATATGAACAGACACTTCACTGAAGAAGACATTTAGATGGCTAACAACCACATGAAGAAATGTTCAAAATTCCTAGGTCTAAGAGAGATGCAAATCAAAACAGCTATATGATAAGATCTCACCCCAGTCAGAATAGCAAAATTTAACAGAGCATCAAGCAACAAATGCTGGTGAGGTTGAGGAGAAACTGGAACCCTTATTCACTGTTGGTGGGAGTGTAAAATGGTGCAACCCATGTGGAAGGCAGTATGGCGCTTTCTCAAAAAGTTGCAAATAGAGATACCATTTGACCGAGCAGTTCTACTACCAGGAATATACCACAAAGAGACCATAACTGACATCCAAGCAGATATATGCACACCCATGTTTATGGCAGATTTGTTCACAATAGCAAGGAGTTGGAAACAATCTAAGTGCCCATCAACAAACAAATGGATAGAGAAGCGGTGGTATAGTCACACAATGGAATACTATGTTGCACTGAAAAATAATGAACTCATGCAATATTATTCAAAATGGTTGACCCTAGAAGACATGCTGAGTGAAGTATCTCAGTCACAAAATGACAAATACTGCATGGTGCCACTGTTGTAAAACAGGACTGACCTTGGAGTTAGGGGGAGACTGAGAAAGATGGGCTCAATAATGTATACTGCATTGAAACAGATGAGGGAGAAAACTGTTTAAAAGGGATATGTAATTAGGTATTTTTGTCATAACAGGAGTCCAGAGTGAAGGCTACAAAGTGGAGTGGACGTGGGTGGGGGAGATTGAAACAATGAAAGAATTTTTCTTTTACTTTTCTAAGAGGGTAGTGTACTGGAGGGGGGGAGGGTTGGGAGGGGAGAAAATTGCAACAATGAGTGAATGGAAATCCAAAGTCTTTGTAAATGCTCATTGAAATTAATAATAAAAAAATAAAACCAAAATCTAAAAACAAACAAAAAAAAACCCCACAAAACAAAAGGACTAATATTGCCTAGGGCCGCTGTTGTAAAACAGGACAGACATTGGGGTTGAGGGAAGACAGAGAAGGAGGAGAGGAATGATGTATACTGCATTGAAACAGTTGACGGAAAGAACTGTTTAAAAGGGATATATGATTGGGTATTATTTTCATGACAGGAGTCCAGAATGAAGGCTGCACAGTGAAGTGGACTTGTGGGAAAGGGATTGCATAACAATGAAAGAGTTTTACTTTTTAAGGAGAAAAGTGAATTGGGGGGAGGGAGTGGCAGAGAGAAAAGTGCAGCAGTGAATGAATGGAAACCCTAAGCCTCTGTAAACTTTCACTAAAATTAATTAAAAAATATTATCCAGAAAAAAATTAAATGTT
>NW_006399831.1:14302492-14305394 GCF_000299155.1 Elephantulus edwardii
GATGTCCCTCTCCAAGGACCGGTCTCTCCTCACAACATGTCCAAAGTATGTTAGACGGAGCCTCAGAATCCTTGCCTCTAAGGAGCCACCCGGTTTAACCCTTTCCAGGACGAATCTGTTTGTTTTCCTAGGAGTCCATGGTATTCTCAATACTCTTCTCCAGCACCATTCATTTAGTACACATAAACTCAAATAGGATACAATTTTTTTCCTTCTTTGCATAAAAACATTTTTCACTGGTCTAAACTGAATTAAAACCATTTATTTAGATGAGAACAAATAAAAAATACTTCCACCTTTGAAAAGACAAAAATCAGCTTTATTATTTCTATCCAAGTCATAGCCCTGTGATTTTTGCAGTACTCTATTTTGACTAAAAGAAAGAAGAAGAAGCCTTTCCTTGTTATAAAGAAGAATAGGCAAGGGGGAAAAAGTAATAGTGTTTAACATAAGACATATTTCCAAAAGACAAATACTATGTAAGTGATAATAAAATTACAATGATCTAGGGTAAAGTAACAAGTTAATATTTTTTCAGTGTTTTCTTTCACTGCTAAATAAGCCTTTATTATTGTTTATTGTTATCACTGTAACATCAAGTCACTGAAACCTGCTCTATCCTGTGCCCACTTTACTGTCTCTGACACACCTACCCTCATTTAGTAGAAATCTATTGTTTGCAACTAAGTACACTTATTTCTATATTGTTGGAGGTGCCATCTATCCAATTGTACCTCATTGTCACCCCTTGAGCCGTGCCCTATCCTGCACCATCCTCAAGCTCTCTACCATGCTCAAGCCTATTGTTACAGTCACTTTGTCAATTCATCTAGTTGAGAATCTTCCTCTCTTTTCCTAACCTTCTACCTTTCCCACTATGACGGGGTCTCTTTCCCTCTTCCTACCGCAAGGACTGGTCTCTTCTGATAGTGTACCAAAAGTATTTGAGAGGAAGTTTCACCATCCTTACTTCTTTGGAACACCCTGGTTGCACTTCCTCTAGGATGTATTTGTTTGTTCTTTTGGCAGTCCATGGGGTATTTAGCACTCTTTGCCAACACCAGAACTCAAATTCAAAATTATAAGTTTGCTTAGGCATAGACTCTGAATGAAGTGAGGGGACTCAAGATTGTTTATCAGAAATTTTGATGTTGGGCTTGGTAATGTGACTTGATCAATGAGATGTTAATGATCAGTGGGATGTAATATGAAATGAGCAAACAACTAAGATGTTTATGAAATGATAATTTGCTTTGGGGCTCTTTGTCATCATTATGAGAAAAATATGCCACACCTAGTCTGGTAGTCCAAAAACAAATGAGAAAAATGTGGAACAATTTAGAGTAAAGCTCAGTTGTTCCCAGGTAGTGTCAGTCAACACTTGCCAAACTAAAGTTAGAAGAAAAAGAATGTGAAGGACAGAACCCAGTTCAGGCCAAGAAAGACAGTATATTGAGGAGAAACTGCTGGGCTGGCTCTCAAGCAGAAGACCAGCTTTCACTAAAAATTGGAGAGGGGTTTTATATTCTCTTAGAAGGAACTTGGTGAAAGGGATGCTGATTTCTACAAGATAGGGAAGTGGGCTGGAGTCTCAGATAACTATTTCTGGGAAAGAGGGTAGAGTAGTTTCACATCCTCGACAGAGAGAAAAAGCACAGCTGCTTCCTCCTGTGATTAAATTCTTTCAGTAGCCATACTGGGAGAGAGGAAGGAAAGGGTTCCATAGTCCTAATAAACAAATTCTTTATCTCCTTTTGTTATGCAGTATTATTTATTTGCACTAACTGACACAGAGAAAGGCAGTGAAAACTGCTAGTGTTAAACAATGTATAATTCTCAGAGGTTGTTGTTGTTATGTGCCATCGAGTCGCTTGTGACTCATAGCGACCCTATTACAACAGCCCTAAACCCTGCTCTATCCTGTGCCAATCGCACTGCCTCTGACACACCCATCCCGATTATCCCAGTCTCTGAATCAATCCACCTCATAGAGGGTCTTCCCCTCCTGCGTCATCCCTCCACCATCCTAAGTATGATGTCCCTCTCCAAGGACCTCTCCCTCCTTGCAGAGGTTACACACTATATAAAAGAATTCACCCTGGAAGGTAGTCCTAAGGCCTGAGGTGGGGACCAATTAGCTTGTGCTAGACGATAGCAGGGGAGTTCTACTTAGTCATTCATAACCAATTGCACTGCCAACCCTAAGGTTCTCTCTAGTAGTTAAAATCCCACCAGCAACTCCAGGGTAGAAAAAAAACGTACAGATTCCTTCAATTAAGATTTGCAGCCTCTCCCAATTAAGATTTACAGTCTCAGAAACCCAATGGAAGGTCACTATGAGCTGAAGCCAACTCTGCAACTGAGAGTTTGAGTTTTAGAGGAAAGCACAAAAGGTTAAACAAGAATTGTAGTATATAGTATTTATTGATAAAGTTTCCAAGCAGCTTGAAAAAAGACATTTGAGCAGCAATTATGAAATTCACTGCTTAAAGCACGGCTTGAAAAACAATGACTTAAAAAAATGCACCCAAAAAACACTACTGGGTTTTCTTGCAGTTACTGGTTCAGAGAACCAAAAGTAAATGTAAATAAAGTAAATAAATGCAAGTAAAAGCAAATAAATGCAAATAAAGTAAACAGATGCAAGTAAAGCAAATTTTGATTCCAAGAGTTGTGAAAACAGTGCCAATTGAATATTTCTGAGATAAATTTTGGACAGGCTAAGGTCTTTGCAATCACTTGTTATGCATCAGAGTTGGACAATGACTAAGGAGGATAGAAGGAGAATTGATGCTTTTGAGCTGTGGTGGTGGAGAAGAGTATTGAATGTACCATGAAAACAAACAGATTCATCCTGGAGAGGGTTAAACCAGGCTGCTCCTTGGAGACAAGAATTCTGGGG
>NW_006399831.1:14309144-14314876 GCF_000299155.1 Elephantulus edwardii
CTTTAGAGAGGGACATCATGCTGGGGAGAGTGGAGGGACAGCGCAGGAGGGGAAGACCCTCTATGAGGTGGATTGATTCAGTGACTGGGGTACTCGGGATGGTTTTGTCAGAGGCAATGAGATTGGCAAAGATGCATAGAATTTTTAAAATTCATAGAAATATGCTTCCTTAAAAAGCTGAACATAGATATTCCATATGACCCAGATATTCCACTGCTTGGAATATGCCCTGAGAAAATTAGGACTGAGGCACAAAAATGTATTTGTGCACCAATGTTCAGAGCAGCATTATTCACCATCACAAGAATATGGACACAGCTCAAATGTCCAACCACAACCGAATGAATTGAGAAATTGTGGTATATTCACACAATGGAATACTATGCAGCATTTAGCAGCAATGATTTTGAAAAATACTATGGAACTTGGGAGAGGCTAGAGAGCATTATGCTGAATAAACTAATGCAGTCTCAGAAGACCATTACTGTAAAAGTAAAAGAAGACCTAGTAAAACATGTATGGGAACTCATGGAGGGGTGGGGAAGGAAGAGGATGGTTAAGGATGAAACCACAGAGTTGCACAATTTGGAGGGTGGTTGGAGGGGCAAAAATAAATTGGAAGGACCTGGGCAAAAAGACAAGGTAATCATGGGCAAGGTACAAGGGTTATTAATTTTATAAAACATAATGCATGAGAATAATTGTATGAAACACAACTGTAATGAAGAATAGTGTGAAACACCATATAAACTTTGTGAAAAAATCAATTAAAAAATTCTGTTTTTGGAAGAGAAGAGCAGAATAAATGGATTTTTTTCCTCAATCAGAAGATTTTGTAATGTATATAGAGTGTAGAAAAAAAGAAAGGGAAAAGAAATTTGTGTTGTTAATCAATATAAACTTCATTGCCATCCAGCCAGAACTAACATAGCTGACCCTCCTGCAGGTTTTCAAAGGCTGTAAATCTCACAGCAGAAGTTTGCTCATCTTTCTCCCTTGGAGAAACTGGTGGGTTTGAACTTCCTGCCCTTCTCTTGACAACATATCCATATAAGTGAATGATTTTTGCTTTAGGTGCCTTTGAGTCAGCTGACTCATAGCTGTGCTTTATACAGCAGAATGGAAACTACCTGATTCCTTGTCATCCTTACAATCTACTATGCTTAAGCCAATCGTGGTGGTCACGGTGTCAGCCTATCTCATTGAGGATCTTCCTGTTCTTTCAATGCCCTTTGATTTTTAAACCATCGTGCGTTTCTCCATGTACTGGCCTTCCTGACAGCATGCCTCAGGCATGTGATATGAGGTCTTACTATATCATCACTTCTAAGTAAAAACCTAGCTACACATCTTCCAATGTCATATATGTAATTCATTAATTTTTGTCTTGTTTTGTTTTGCTTCTGATCCATTAGAAGGCTCTCAAGTAAAATTTAGCAGGACTTTGGTTACCTATTCATTCTTTCAACAAATATTTGATTGACTGTCTCATATACTTATTCTCTGTTCCAGGCACTACAAATACAGTGATGAACTGAGCAGATAGAAAGTCCCTACCAAGCTAAATAAAATTGATGTTGATGTTTTCTGGTTTGGGTTAAGGCTTTGGTGTGGAATGTTTGCTTGCAACGGGGAGTGAGCTGATTGGATTTGGCCTCATATTTAAAAAGGCATTTGGGCTCGATGTGTGAAATGTGATAATGGTTACCCATGGTGGACAGTGTTTGGTGGATTTCCCAGATTAAAACAGGCTTGGAAACAGGAGTGGCATCCAATTCTGAAATAGCTTGCCTCCGGAATCTCTATGAACTTAGAGAAATGCTTAAGGTTATCCAAGTGTTCAGGTCTTTCATTCATAGGGTCACTATGTGTCATCTACAGCTCAATGGCATTTAATAACAACAACATGGTGGTAGTAATATATTCAGGATTATTCAAATATATGATATGGTTGTAAAACTGACATCAATTGAGGCCAGCCTACAAAACTGGTTGTTTGCCCTAGAACTCTATTTGTCCTTCTTTAGTTATGTAAAGTATTTTGAACTGTTTGTTTACTAGAAAAAGAAATGCATCTTTCCAAGATTTGTGTTCACTTCTTTGAAATTGTATCTGTAATTTTTTTCTAGATTAACATTTACCTCTTTGAAGATGTTTTTCATGCTTATATGTAATTGAATTAGCATTTATCTCTTTGAAGACTTTTTCTCACTTATATATAATTGAATTAGCATTTATATATTTGAAGATTTTTTTCTCATTCCTGTGTAGACTATACCACAAGGTGTTTGTTTACAAGTAATTATAACATCTAACTCAAATATAAAAGCCTCTCAGATGGGAGGTAGTTTTTTTGTTGTTGGGTTTGTTCTTTTTCTTCTTGTTGTATACCATCGATTCAAGGAGTGTTTGAGATGATTCTCACTGCTCTCCCATATCTGTAATAACGTGCTTTGAATATTGCAATCCATCACTTTCATTTAGTGCCAATGTCACTAAGTCAGTTTCAACTCATAGAGAACCTGTTGGACAGAAAAGAACCACTCCATAGGGTTTTCAAGGCCATGAATCTTTACAAGATTCAAACTGTCATATTTCTCTTTTGTGGACTACTGGTAGGCTTGAGCTGCTGCCCTTTCTTTTAGCAGTCTAGAATTTAAGTACACTGCCACCAGGGCTCCTAGGAATTTCCTAATGTAGCTTATAGTGGATAAAGACAACCTAAATTAAGTACAATTTATGTTATATCAGAAGGCAATCTGTGTAGGTAGAAGAAGAAATGAACACGAAAAAAAGATGGCAGATAGATAAATCATGCTAGCATAAGGTCAATAGTTGTCAGAAAAGTGTCATTTGGAATGTTGTGTTTGAACAATGAATGACCTGAAAGGGGTATTTGAACGAAACAAGTATTCAAGGGGATAGTATTCTAGAAAGAAAGAACAAAAAGAGCTGAGGCTGTGAACATGACTAGCCTGATAGAGGAAGAGAATGGAGTGGAAAACGTCTAGGTAATCATTGTAAGAGATGAAAACAGAGACAAAGAGGAGTCAGAATGAGTTATTTCTTTTTCAATAAGAGGAAAAGTCTGTGTGATTGCCATTAATTAAATGCAAATTCAGAGTGATCCTTGTGATAGAGCTTTCCTATAGGATTCTTTACAAAAGTCAACTGTCAACTCTTTAACTTGCAGAGCTACTGGATAGATAGATGCTTAAACATTGTGACACCAGGACTTCTTAAGAGAGGAGGATTACATAGTAAACTGAAGGATTAGAAACCACTTTTGAAGCTAGATGTGGCCAGAGGTCCTCTATCAGTAGAAGTAAATGAGATACAAGTATTGAGTTTAAGCAGATGATGATGATGATAGAAAAAAGTTGCTTAAGGAGTTTCTGTAGTGTTCTGTGCTTCTACCTGTTGCATTGCCACATTTTTCTTTTGGGAGAATTCCTTAAGATCATTTGAATAATGAGTAAGACATTTAAGTTTGGTTAAAAGTGTTCTGCACACATATTTGCACCAAAGAGAATGACACAACTGTGACTTTGTTTCCTCTCTAAGGAGTGGCCTTGAAAGAAAATGGAGATGGGAAATTCTCCCAGTGGACAGATATTGAAGTAATTTATCTTGTTGTTCATTGTCTGTTAGGAGAAAGCCTGAGGTAAATATCTATGTTGATAGATGGACAGCAGCTAATGGTATAATCAGATTGTCAGAGACTTAAAAGAAAAAGAGCTATAAGATTGATGACAAAGAATTTTGGGAAGACATACATGAATTAAATTCTTTGAATAGCATTCCAAAGGGAGACTAAATTTATGCAATCTGAATGATCCACTCTGAACGATGCTTTTAATTATGAGGGGGGACAATATAATTCACCTTAAGAAGTTGTATCTGTGATTACACAGACACATGTAATATTTTAGTATATATATTATGGTTTATTAATAATTTCTGGGTTGTAAATCTTTAGAGGAGCTGTAATTACCCTATCCTTATTTCTTAATTAGGCACTGTGAAGCCTCTATAACAGTTACAAGCTGTGAATAAGGATACTATAAAAAGTTACGTAGGTAATTGCCTCGGAAACTTTAGTGCTACTGAAGGGACAAGTTATAAGTCAAAATAAAAATTAATAAAACAAAGTCATTCACAACTATATTAAAAGCTCTTCTGCCTTGCAGTTTATAGGTAAAGTTGTGTCAAAAGTCATTGCCATTGAGTTGAAACGAAGTCATTGCTCACTCTCCAGCAGGTTTCCTAAGCTGTAAATCACACAAGAGGAGCTTTCACATCTTTCTCTCTCAGAGCATCTTGTCAATTCAAATTGCCAGAGAGGCTCCACCTTTGGGGTAGCAGCACAACTCCCTATGGACTACCCCACCAAAGATCCCTAAAGTTGAGTAGATCTAGACATTTAGAACTAGACATATTTGCACCTGTTCTTATTGTCCTTAGGTGTGTGGAGTTGAGTAAGACTCACAGTGACCCTGTGAACAACAGATCTGAACCGTGTATTATGTAGTGCCATCCTCACAGCCTCCGACACACTCAAGCCTACTGCTTCAGTTACTGTGTCAATCCACCTGGCTGAGGATCTTCCTTCCCTTTGCCATCCATATGACGTCCTTTTCCAAAGAATAACTTCTCCTAGTAACATGCTTCAAATATGTGAGATGAAGCTTCATCATCTTTGCCTTCAAGGGTGCCACTCTGGCTGAACTTTCTCCAAGACATGCATGTTTTTTCTTTTGCAGTCCACAGGACTCTTCTTCAACACCACAGTTCAAGGGCGTCAAGTCTTCTTTTGTCATCCTCACTCATTGTCAAGCTCTCAGATGCATAGCATAGCAAGTGATTGAGAAGACCGTGGCCTAAATTAGGCACATGTTAGTCCTCAAACTGACATCATTGTGCCTTAATAATTTGGAAAGACCCCTGAGCGCAGACTTTTCTAGTGCCATATATCTCCTGATATCCTGCTACCAAGTGTAAGATGGTGTCATTGACAATTTTAATCTTTGTCCTATCTATCATGATGCTAGATAATCTCAATTAAAAATTCTTACAATCAATTTTAATTTATGATGAATCAGTAAGAAGTAACTGACATTTAAAATGAGAGGTATTATTGAATCCAGTTGATTGAACAAAGACAAAGACCTATTAGACTAGACAAATTTGGGGTTATATTCTCTCAAGCAACAAAAGTCTGAAAGAAGGCAATACTGGACTGGTATGAATGCTCTATGTCATTGGGGAACTAGACATAGATCATTCTTTTTTTTTTTTTTTACCTTGGAAACCCCATGATACAGTTTTATTCTGTCCTATACGGTTGCTGTGATTCGAGATTGACTTGACAACAATGGATTTGGTTTGGTTGGCGTAATATGTGCTGAAGGAAGAGCTCGGGAGCTTTGGTGGTGTAGTGTGTAAGGAGTTGCACCACTAACCCAAAGGTGGTACCTCTCTGGTGGTTTGAATCCACCAACAATTCTGTTGGAGAAGGTTGAGCAATCTCCTCTCGTGATTTACAGCCTCAGAAAGTCACCTTGACTCAAATCCCTGTGCACATCCAAAAACTTCTCCAGTAGTGTAAAAAGGGAAGCCACTGACTGGGAAAAAAGTATTCCGTAATAACATATCAGATAAGGGACTTATATCCAGAATTTATGAAATACTTGAGCACCACAACAAGATAAAGGTAAATAATCCAATAGAAA
>NW_006399831.1:14314976-14316790 GCF_000299155.1 Elephantulus edwardii
CTTAAAGACTGTTTATTATTATTACTTTGTGTGTATTGTCAAGTCAGCTCTGACCGATAGAGGAGAAGATTGTACCTCCTACTTCAGCAGATCATCCGGTGGATTAGAACGTGCACCTCTGGGTTTTCAGTGCAGCTTCTTGACACTAGGCCACCAGAGCTGGCTGCTTAAAGACTTTTAACAAGCCTCTTGATAGGCCCATCTTAAGGATTTATCCAGCCAGGGGAAGGTAAGTCCTCTTCCTACTCACAGTCTCCCCACCTTTGACTCCAGAGTTTCAACTCTCTTGAGATTCCACCATGTTCTGGGAGCCAGTGTAAAAGAAAATCTGAGTGAGAATACTTTTAAAAATATGTAAAATGTGTTAATTTATACTTGTATATGTATGGGTATTCTGAGGGAGGAACAGATTATTTTAGATCAGACTGACATGGTATGATGTGGTCACTTACTAAGATTCTGGATTCATTGTGCTTCTTCAAGTAGCTGTGAGTAATTCAAATTGCTTGCTTGCTTGTTAACTCTTCTAAGAAACAAAGCCTCACATTGTATTTGAATCAGAAACCTCTGAGGCATTATTATTAAATAAAGGGCATTTTTTTGCAAACTTTTGTTATGAGACCCTTGTTTGAGATGCTATTGCCAAATGTTTGCTCCGAGTCAGCAGTAGGCTTTCTTTTCACCTGGTTGGAAAAAGTTTTTCATGAGCACAGAGATTTAATCTTTACAAAGTCCAGTTCACCAATTTTATCCTCTCCAGATTGTGCATTTCTGGCTGAATTTGGCAGTCTCTTTATATCATAGCCTAACCCTTCTAAGCTTGGTCCCAGTTTGTCTTTTATGAACTTAATGGTTTGGGGTTTTACTCCCAAGTCTCTGATCCACCTTGAGTTGGTTTTTGTGGATGGTGTGAGATGTGAGTTCTGTTTCAGCTTTCTGCAGGTAGCAGTCTGGTTTTGCTACACCATTTGTTGAAGAGGACACTTTCCCATTTGATAGCTTTTATTTCCTTGTTGAATATCAGTTGATCATAGATTATTGTTGTTATGTGCCATCAAGTTGCCTGCAACCCATAGCAGCAGCTCTGAAGCCTATCCAGTGCTGAGCCAGTCCTACTGATTTTGACACACTAACACCTATTGTCCCACTTTCTATATCAATTCATCTCATCTGGGGTCTTTCCTTCCTGTGTTGTTCTTCCACCCTTCCAAGCATGATGTCCTTCTCCAAGGACTGGTCTCTTTAAGCCACATGCCCCAAGTATGTGAGATGGAGCTCCAAAATCCTAGCCTCCAAGGAGAAACTTGGTTTCGCCCTCTCCAACACAGATCTATTTGTTCCCTTGTTGGTCCATGGTATGTTCAAGACTCTTTGCCAGCACCACTATTTGAAGGCATCAATTCTTCTACTGTCTTCCTTCGTCGTTGTCCAACTCTCTGATGTATAGCAAGTAATTGTGAAGACCATGGCCTGGATTAGGCGCATCTGTTCTCTAGATTGACTTTTGTGCATTTCAATGTTCTGGAGAGGTCCCTGACAGCAGATTTACCAGATTTAATGCAATTCGTCTTTTGATTTCCTGACAGCTGATACCAAGAGTGTTGATTATGGAGCTGAGAAAGCTGTAATTCTTAACATACTCAATCTCTTTTCCACTTATTATGGTGCTGCCAATAGGCCCAGTGGTGAGAATCTTTGTCTTTTTGATGTTGAGCTTCAATCCACATTGAAGGCTACAGTCCTTGACCTTCTGCAGCAAGTGCTTCAGGTCCTACTCAATTTCAGCAAGCAGGGCTTTGTCATCTGCATAATGT